>NW_026705835.1:0-300000 GCF_029867415.1 Vicia villosa | reverse complement strand
TTGTCGAGACGAGAACTTTTGAAAATATTTTCTTAATGATTACTCTGTGGGGATATGATCTTATGAATCTGGCTCTGTGTGGAGATGTGAGTGTCTTGAAAGTTGCCCCCAGTATCATAGTAACTTACTACTTGATTCAGGACACGCCACTGAGTATTGATCAAGATGTTGGACTGGACTTGCATAGATTTGCCCCAGTTAGCAGGAACTTTGGAACGATTCGCCTTGCAGGGACTTTGTGAGATGTGCACTATGGGCGATATGCCCCCAGTAATCATAGGCTCATGACAATGTCTTATGTTGATTGGGGAGTAGCTTTAGATATACTTGGATGTATGCCCCTGATTGTTCGAGCATCCATGAGAGATTCTGGGAGTCTTGACTTGATTGCCCCAGATTGATTGGAAAAAATATGTCATGCCCCTTGTATACGTAAGAGACATGGATTCTTTGAGTAATTTTATTTGTCGGGATAACTTTCAGTCATTAGCTGTACCTTGTGCAAGTTTATTCTGATGCTAACATTTGAAATTATGTAGCAGAATATGTTTAATAATGAATTCATGAGATGCAACGCATACGTTTGTCTTGAGTTTTTTGAAAAAACGTTTAAAATAGGAGGTGTAAAAAGCGTGATATTTGTAAAAACATGATACTTGTAACAACGTGATGTTTGTAAAACGAGATGTTTGTAAAAACAAAATATCAACTAAGCATTTGTGGTAATACCTTAGGGAGTCGGGATACCTTTGTTGTGACAGTATGCTTTCAAACTAACCATGCTTCAGTTAGGACTTTCAAGGGTTGTAACGTGGCTTGGTTCACGGTTTAAGAAACAAAGGATCATGGCTCAAAATTTATTTATGCCCATCCCCTTCTTCGTGATGTTCTTCAGTCCTAAGCTCAGTTGATTCGACTTATGCATTCAAGTTCCAAGAGACTTTTGGATTTGCACCTTTGATAATGATGATGGTTCACAAGCAGAGAGAACTTTTGAGATGGCAGTCACTTCTTCCTTTTGGTAGTCACAACTTTGAGTTGTTCAAGAATTTATTGACTTCTTTTTTTTTCTATCTTTTTGATATCCCTAACTTTTGCCTGAACTGTCTATTTTGAGCTTACAGTCAGCGGGATGCCTTGATTTTTGCCTAAGTCATCTTTTTGATTTCTGACTTAGCAGGCTTTTCTTTGTACATATGTTTTTTTTTCATTTTTTTCTTTTTGAAAGATATTGACTGCCTTGTTTGATGATTGATGAACCGTCATTGTCTTTTGATTGACATTTCCAACACTTCTTTGACGTGTGCGGTTGAACGTTTGTGATTGAAACCTTTGTTGAAAGGTGTACTAAATTATTCTCTTAAAATAGAATACACAACCAAATTAACGGAGAACTACCCTGCCCCCAGGTTATGATCAAGGGTTTTAATTAGTACAAGAAAGAAACTTCTACTTCTTAGGCTCAAAGGGGTTGACGAGGGATTAACATCCTTATATCTCCACTGTTTAGGAATTGAAACAATGCCTGTACATCGTCAGCATAGTCCATTCAAAAGCATACTGTATGAGGTTGCGGTATCGTTTTCGTCATTCTCCCTCAAAAGGCTTACAGCTTAGCAGGAGTTAAATAAACACAAAACATATGCAAAGTAAATACGCAATTTAAAATGAGTGATAACGAAATAATGTATTCAAGACAAACATATGCAATGCACTGATGATAATTATTAAAACCGATAATGTCTATCATGATTCGAATGTTTAATCAAACAGAATAGAAATTGCAAATGAAAGTAAAGCTAATGATTAAAAGTTCATTCACTTCAGACATTAGTCAGTCTTGTCGTGATTATGCATAGGAGCGGTGATCACCACAGGAGTTCTCGGATGGTTGAATTCAATTTCTCCAGCATCGATCATGTCCTGAATCTTGTTTTTCAATGACCAGCAGCTATTTGTATCATGACCAAGACTATCAGAGTGATATGCACACCTTACATTAGGATTATAGCTACGAGCAGAAGTACTAGGATTCTTAGGGGGATCTTTTAAAGTGATCAACTCCGACTTTAGTAGGTGTTGTAATGCTTGAGCCAATGACATATTGATCTTTGTGAATTGACGCTTAGTTGCATCTGACTTGCGTCTTTGTTGTGGAACTGGTGTAGAGATCAGAATTGTCCCCACAGTTTGGCTGTGTCCATTGCGACCTTTCAGATTGTGCACAACATTGTTCGTGATGAGAGGAACGGGTCATACATTTGGACCCTATCTGAGGAGGAATATCAGAACGAGCCATACATTAGACCATAACTGAAGAGGAATAGCAGAACGAGTCGTACATTAGACCATATCTGTTGAGGAATAGCAGAACGAGTCGTACATTAGACCATATCTGTTGGGAATAGCAGAACGTGTCGTACATTAGACCATATCTGTTGAGGAATAGAAGAATGAGTCATACATTAGACCATATCTGTTGGAATGTCAGAACGAGTCATACGTTGGACCATATCTGAGGAAGGATATCAGAACGAGTTATTCATTAAACCACATCTGAAGGAGAATACCAGAACGGGTCATACATTAGACCATATCTGATTGAGAATAGCGGAACGGGTCATACATTAGACCATATCTGATAGAGAATGCTTGCTTGTTAGAGTCGATGAGTTATTTGACGAAGTTTTGGAATGTAAAAGGGTTTGTCAGAATGAATCTCCAGCTCGATTATGTCTGAGAAGAATGATTGTCGAGGCGGAACCTGAAAACAAAGTTAGAAATATGCGATGTCATGAATGCAAATGAAATGTTTTCAAGGATCTTTAAGGAATTTAGTTAGCAACATTGGAAAGTGATTTGGTCGCATATTTGTTTGAAGAATTCTTACTCTTGTCTTTGAACATCCTTCTTTGAGAATCAAGCTCACCATATCGAGTGGGTCATCGCCTCTGATTCGGGATACTTCTGAATTTGAAGATACATGGCCAGGGGAAAGTAAATCCTCTTGCCCCTTGCTAGGTACTGTGTCTCTGAATCGGAAGGTATGCGGCCGGAGGAAAATAAATCCTCTTGCCCCTTGATAGGGATTCAGTCTTTGATAATGGCACCTGAAATTGCGCGCCCTAAATTCCTAAGATCCTTGGAAGGTTAGTTAAATCGTGTTATGCTTATGATGTCATGATGTCATGAATGTTATGCAAATGAAATTCATTAGGCATAGGGTGAGATAGTAAGGGAAAACACGTCCTTTTAACAAAACCTGCAAAGAACAAAGGTTAGTAGCAAACACAAACAGGTCGCATTAGTCACGCAAGTCACACAAGTCACACAATTTTTGGCTTAAGGCTTGCATGGAGTCTTATCAGGTGTCCTTCCCAAGGGTATTTCTATGGATAAGGAAATTTCAGCAACGGGTTCTAAAAGTTATCCAGAATTGTCAGCCCTTCTAAAGCACCCTCGGACATGATGCATTTGCACCATGCAATGATACTTTGAGAAAGAACCTATCTGAATTGTAGCATCGGGTAGCGACTAGTTCTTAACATTTGTCAAGAGTAGTCCCCCCCACTACGTTCCTAAAGGCCAGGATGGGTTAAGGGTAACTAAAGGTCCTTGAGCTCCGGCGCACCCACAGACACATACATAGACCTCCCTCATTTGAGAAAGGTGTGCATATGCTATGGAGTCCTAACTCAAGCGTGAACTTCATATTGACTCATCTCCCACATATGTGAAAGAGGTCGCCATGACTATGCCACTCCTAATCTTAAGTGTACTTGAATCCGGGTGTAGGATTCGTCCTTCAGTTAATTCCCAAAACGCCCCTGAAAAATAAAACAAACAAAGCAAACAATAGAAAACATTTAAGTGAATCCTAAACTTTTAAGGTAACCCCTCTTTTAATCGGAAAGTCCCGAGCAGAGTCGCCAGTTCTGTAATACGGTGAACTGACTTTTATAATCGAAAATGTCGCGGTTAGCAAGAGTCGCCACCGACTTTTATTTTATCCAATTGGAAAGGCTAAAAGAACAGAAAAAGACCTTTTAAAAGATTTTGAGTTCAGGGGGTAAGTAATACAAAGGGAAGGTTTAAAAAGCACCATTTGCATCCATGGTTTTCCATGGGCTCTTAATTTGCTTTGCTCTTTTGTTTTCAGAAATGTAGAAGAAGTGAATACGGACTTTAGCTCGTAAATGAGCGTAGCCATATTGAAGAATTTTGAGAAAGAATATTTGAAAATGTTTCAGAGCAAGGCAAAGCAATTTAAGGGCAGTTTACCTTATATTTTGAAAAAGAAGTTCCTTTTAGCCTTTCAGAGCGAAAGGGTCTATCCTTGCCATAAGGGGCAGGAAGCCTTTCATTTGGAGATTAAAGGGTCATCGCGTTGTCATTCGCCAAAGACTGACCCATGCCATAGAGAGGCAGGTAGTCTAAGGGAAGGACCAGAACAGCCTTATTCGTAGGCAACCAGAGGATACCCCAGCCTTTTCCGTAGGCAACTTTCGAGGGTCGAGGTCATATAGTGTATCGAAGGCAGCATCATTAGGGTCGTATGACCTTTATTTATCGAGGCAGCATGGCTGAGGTATCCTCGTATTCGAGGGACATGGCTTATTCTGCAAAAAACACAAGGCAACAAGGCAACAGGCAACAAGGCAACAAGGCAACATAGAGGTTACCCCAAAAGCGTGCGTGTGTGCAACAATCACGTGGTTCAATTCGAAATATATTATCTTGTAATTTAATGACTCTAGTTCAGTTTAGAGTTGCACTCCTTAAGATTACTAACCACGCAGTTTAACATAAAGCAGTAATAATAGCAATATGGGGAAGGGGAAAATGAAGCAGTAATAATAGCAATATGGGGAAGGGGAAAATGAAACCAGCGGATCCCCCAATAGGGTTTGGCATAAGTAATAATAAAAGACAGAAAATATCAGGGTTAAGGTTTAGGGTTACCAATACTCGTGGCTTCGGCAATCGACAAACCCTGAAAATTGGAAAAGAAAGAATAAACAGAAGGGTGAGTGCATTATCAGTTCGGAGGCAAACAGAATTAACCATAAAAATAAAGAATAAAGAAATTTAAAATAAATAAAGCAAATGGGCACTTAGCTTCGAATTTGATCTGATATGGTTGGCGGGAAGTCTCGAAGGTACCCCTGAAAAAGGCAAAGGCAAAAAGTATGAAGGCAAGACAAACCCTGATTTTAAAAGGAAACAAAATAGACTTTGAATAAATAGAATACTTAGCTTCGTTTTTTATGAAGGTTGATGGTCGGGGGTTGCCTGAAGCATTGACTCTGAACATCTGGGAATTAGCAGGAAGATAATAGGAAGTGAGCGTATGGACAATTCATTGGCATTTAAGAATAAATCCTAATTTAATCTGTGAAGCATAAATTGAAAGTAAAATAATATTTAAATAAATAAATGAAATAAAGATTGAAACTTAGCTTTTTGATTGGTATAGCGCGTAATCGGAGGAAGCCTGGTACTAACCCTGAAAAATTGGAAAAGGAAAACATTTTCTTTTCAGTGTAGGGAGTGATCTTTGTAAACCCTGATTAGGGTACGAATTGAATAAAAAAAACATGAATGATTTACTTAATTATTGGTCTCGCGACCTAATTAATTAAATCGAGAAGAGAAAATAAAATCGGACACAAAAGTATATATTTATTTTATGAATTTTTTCTTAGAATAAAAATAAAATAAATAGGAATTATTGAAAATATATAAATAAATAATCTATTAATGTAAATAATCTATTTAAAATAAATAAATAAAAACAATTAAAATATAATCACAACAAAATATATTATGATTACTTATTATGTTTTTTAGAAAAAAAGAATTAGAAAAAAAATGAAAAGAAATTTTATATAAATAAGATGTAAGTATTGTTGAATAAATAAAAAATAAAAATAATAAGAAAATTTAGAAAAACTCAGCTTTTATTCAGTGTGACGCATGGCTGGATGCCCATGGTGGGACTGCACCCTCAGTGGCGTTGGATTTACCCGGATGATGATCTGATGGTCGGGGAGAGGCGGTGCATCATGCGTCCACTTGAAGGAGGCGCACTGGATCTGTGATGATCAAAACGCCTGAAAACGTAAAGGAAAAAAAGTCTCCCCTGGGTATCGAACCCAGGCAGTGAATGTCTCCAAAACTCTCCTGTGCCAACTGCACCATCTGCATCGCTTGTTAAACAAGCGCCCACACAAAGTAATAATGAAAAATTCAATGGATTTGGAATTAAAAAGAAAACTCAGCGCACGTTGCACTGTTTGTCTTCCTCGTTATTCTTCTTCTTCGCTGCGGATATGAAGGACTTTTGGCTACATACGTATCAAATAAATTCCATATAACAACATGAATCAATCATAAATCAGCCACTGAATCTAACGGTGTCTTTATTTTCGGCCAATTCTCCCTAATTCAAGAAATCCCAATTTGGAGCTTTGGAAACCTAACAATGGTGAATCCTATAATCTGCAGCGAAACTCAAATTAAACCGCATGGATAGCTTGCAAACATCATTCTAAAAGTAGTGATACAATCCAAACATGTTTATGATGCACAAATTTGACAATTCGATTAAAAAAGAAAAGGAGTAAAAACGTGATATGTGAGACCGAGTTTCTGGACGTGTTGGCGCCTTGTAAACATTTGGAATCCTTCAGAAGACACTGAGGAATTGTTTTTGATCCATCATAGGCTCTGAATCCGTCCCAGTTTTGATCCGCAAAACCACTTCAATTCACGGTTTTAGCAGGCTTTAATAAGGGTTCTCCGCGGCCAAAAAAAACTCCTCCCTGCCTCTGAATTAATCCAAGTATTTATGGGGATTCCAATAGGTCAACATATGAGAACTAAATCTGCTAATTGAGAAGATTGAGATTTGGTAGAAACTTGATTTCCAATTTTTTCTAAAATTAGCTTTCTTGAATCCAATCTTCTACCAATCATGCCCTGTACGGTTCTGTTCATATATGTAATGTTTGGATTATTTGATATGGTTCAAAAATACAATTTATAATTTCAATCAAATTATTTCATATTTTACTTAATTTATTTAATATTTAAATGAATAAAATTCAAATAAATATAAACAAATGTCATAAAATATAAAATAAATAATTTAAAGGTTTTTATTTAGCCCATGTACATGTTTGGACTCCAACAATTAGGCCCACCAATCAAACATTGTGAGAATTGCCCATTAGGACTTCATGCATTTCTTAGAATTTGACCAACTTGTGCAATTCATACCTCCCTCAATTTTTAAGGTATGGAGAATTTCTAGGACTTTTTAGAAACCTTGAAGAGTCCTCTAACCAGTGTTTTTGGTTTCATGTCAAAATAATTTCCCATGCTCCTTGTGTGTCCTTTTGAAAAAAGTGACTTCTTGTTGACTTTCTGAACAATTGAGTGACCAATCCTTTGAATTGAGACTTGCCATTTGTCATAGAGATAATGTGAGATATATTGAGCCATCTAGGATGCCTTGGAGCCATTGATTCACTGATTTTCCTTTGAATGAGTCAAACCCTAGTTTCAGAGCCTTGTATAGGAGAGTGTGTCTTGAAGCTTTATGTACTGATTTGAATTTGTATAGGAGAAATAGTATGGGCAAATTTTGGGGTATGACAGATACCAAAGTGAACTCATCAAAATCGTTGGTCACTATCTTAAGGTTATGGTAAAATTCCCTAACCAAATCCGGGTAATAGTCTCCATGATCACTCACAAAATTTGCAACACCGGCATTAACTAACCTAGCATTTAAATTAAAGCTATAAGTTGGGAAATCATGAAGTTTACCGTACTTAGCCGGAAGGAGTTTCCGACTACGAATGTTGAATGTGAGTCTCCGACTCTTGACAGTTGGTTGGAACTCTTGAGGATCTTCACTTGTCTCTCCAATCTTATTCTTTCCCTTTGCACTTCTTGAAACTTTGGGTGCCATTGTTGAAAGAAGTTAAGAGTTAGGGTTTAAGTTGGGATTTTCGGATTTGGTGAGTGGAGGAGGATTTGAGTGAGATATGTGTAAGAATGGAGGATTATATAGAGTTTTGAGGTAGTGGGTATTTAATTTTGATAGTAATGGTGAGATAGTGGAGCTTTGAATTGGGTTGACAATGGAGGTGGAAGGTTGAAGAAGATGAAGATGAATGTTGAATGAGAGTAAATGTGAGTGAATGAGTGTAAATGTGTGGTGTGAAGTGATATAATGTGTATTGAATAAAAATAAGATATAAAAGAAAAAAAAATACAAAACAATACTAGCCACACATAACATTTTCGTAACAGCTAAAAGATAAGCAAAAATCTGAAAAATGTACGTGGGAACCGGTTCGTCCCTACATGGGAACCGGTTCCTGCAGCACAGAAAAACAGCGCTTCTGGAAATTAGTATGGGGAACCGGTTCGTCCCACATGGGAACCGGTTCCTGGACAAAAAAAAGTCCAAAATCTTTAATTTTATGAAATATAAAGCATACATATCATACATAAATACCAAGGCATAATATATGATCATTCATAAAACACCTTTTATCACACAAAATGTTAGAAACGTGTACCTTTGAATTATGATAATAACGAATGAATTTAAACATCACCTTCATCTAAAATTCCAAGCTCTCGTCGAATTTTGTAAAACGATTCTTTTGGGAGAGGCTTGGTGAAGATATCCGCAAGTTGATTATGAGTATCTACAAAAGTGACTTCAACATCTCCTTTAAGCACATGATCGCGAAGGAAATGATGTCGAATGTCTATGTGTTTGGTTCTTGAATGCATGACCAGATTCTTTGTGATATTTATAGCACTTGTATTGTCGCATCGAAGAGGAATGCATCCAAGATCAAGTCCGTAGTCACGAAGTTGTTGCTTAAGCCAAAGAATTTGTGAACAACAACTACCTGCTGCTATGTATTCCGCTTCGGCCGTACTAAGAGCAACACATGCTTGTTTTTTACAAGCCCATGATACTAATGCATTTCCAAGAATGTGACAAGTACCACTTGTGCTTTTACGATCAGTTTTACATCCTGCATAATCCGCGTCAGAATAACCAATTAAATTGCAAACACTACCTTTAGGATACCATAGGCCAACGTTGGTCGTTCCTTTGAGATACTTCTTGATCCTTTTAACCGCCATAAGATGTGATTCCTTTGGATTTGCTTGAAAGCGAGCACAAAGACAAACACTTGCAACCGGAGCAAATGTTTCTTCAAAGTCGATTCCTTCTTCTTGATTGTAACCTTGGGCCACCAATCTTGCTTTGTTTCGAACAATTATACCATTCTCATCAAGTTTGTTTTTAAACACCCATCGAGTACCTATGATGTGTTTATTACTTGGTCTAGGAACAAGTTCCCAAACTTGATTTCTCTCGAATTGATTTAATTCTTCTTGCATTGCATTTATCCATTGATCGTCTCCTAAGGCTTCATCAACTTTGGAAGGTTCAATTTGAGAAACAAAAGCCATGTGTAAGCAAGCATCTTTAAGATTTAATCTTGTTGCAACTCCTTGGCTAATATCACCAATAACTTTATCAATAGGATGATCTCTATGAGTTCTCCATTCTTTTGGTAGATCATTGGTGTTAGTTTCTTGTGGTACACTTTCTTGTTGAACACTTTCTTGTTGAACTTCCGGTGCCTTCACAATTGTATCATTTGAAAGTTCTTCCGAGGGTAAATCTAAAGGATCATCATCATCACAAACAACTATTTCCTCTTTGGAGGTGTTAGTCTCATCAAAGGATACATGCATGGATTCTTCAATAGTTAAAGTTCTTTTATTATAAATTCTATATGCTTTACTAGAAAGAGAATAACCAAGAAATATACCTTCGTCGGATTTCTCATCAAACTTACCAAGATTGTCTTTGTCATTGTTGAGAACAAAGCACTTGCATCCAAAAATGTGAAAGTGAGCAATGTTTGGCTTTCTTCCTTTGAAGAGTTCATATGGAGTCTTCTTTAAGATAGGTTTAATGATTACTCGATTTCCAACATAACATGTCGTACTAACCGCATCCGCCCAAAAATATTTAGGAAGATTTGCATCACTAAGCATTGTTCTTGCAAGTTCTACTAGAAACCTATTTTTCCTTTCAACTACTCCATTTTGTTGTGGAGTTCTTGGTGCTGAAAAATTATGAGAGATACCATGTTCTTCACAAAATTCTTCAAATGATGCATTTTGAAACTCTCCACCATGATCACTTCTTATGGATACAATCTTTAATGATTTTTCATTTTGGATTTGTTTTGCATACTTCTTAAAGGCTTTAAAAGCATCACTTTTCTGCACAAGAAACAAAGTCCAAGAATATCTAGAATAATCATCAACAATAACTAAAGCGTATACATTACCTCCGAAGCTTCTTGTCCTTGATGGACCAATTAAATCCATATGCAACAATTGAAGTGGTCTTGTTGTAGTCACCACATTCTTTGGTTTGAAAGATGATTTGGTTTGCTTTCCCTTTTGACAAGCATCACATAGTTTATCTTTGACAAACTTTATCTTAGGTAAGCCAATAACAAGATCATGTTTGGTTAACTTATTTAAATGATCCATATGAATATGGGCTGCTCTTTTATGCCATAACCATGATTCATTATTGTTTACCAAAAGACATTTTACTTTCAAAGATAAATCATTTAAAGAAATCATAAAAATGTTATTAATTCTTGTACCTTTGAGTTTTACCTCATTGGTGACTTCATCGATGATCAAGCATTCCTCCTTAGTGAATTTGATCTTGAAGCCTTTGTCACAAAGTTGGCTAATGCTTAGAAGATTATGCTTTATTCCTTCAACATAAAGAACATCTTCAATGGATGTGAAAGGTGGTGCACCAACTTTGCCTTTGCCAAGAATTCTTCCCTTATTGTTGTCTCCATAAGTGACAAAACCCTTGGCCTTTAACCTTAGATCTGAAAATTGGTTTAGGTCACCCGTCATATGCTTTGAACAACCACTATCTAGATACCATAGGTTTGAGGTGGTCTTCAAGCATGCCTACAAAACAAATTAAGTTTTGTTAGGTACCCAAATGGCTTTGGGTCCATCATAGTTAGTTCCTTTCTTCACCCATACATAATGTCCACTAGGAACACTAAAGTTCCTTACATAACAAGCATTGGGTGTGTGACCAATAATGCCACAATAAAAACAAGTAGGTTCAAAGTTACTTCTATATCTAGGAGGATAGGATTTCTTCTTAACAAAGTTCTTCCTTTTAGGATAATGTTGCATTACTTTAGGCTTGATCACTTTCTCTTAAATTGGTTGGTTACTAGCCTTGACAAAGATAGTCTTGTTGGATCTTGGTTTATCAAATTTAGAGAAACCAAGTCCGCTCTTATCATTGGAGTATCTTTGTGTGCTAAGAACATTTTCCAATCCAATTTGCCCTTTTTCATATCTTTCTAAAACACGTTTTAATTGGACAATTTGGAAGGAAAGTGATTCACAATTCTTGCATGCAACATTATCTTCTTGAACACTAATTATTTTTTCTTTGTCATCTTTATGTTCTACTTCAATTATCTTAACCTTCTCTTCTAAAGATGATATTATTTTCTTTTGAGATGAGATAGTTTTATAGAGAATTTTGCATTCTTTTAATAATTCATCTATTGCACCTTGGCACCATTATCAAAAAGAGAATCATCATAACTAACCTCGCCTTCTTCATCGTCGGAGTGGTGTGATGCCATTAGTGCTAGGTTTGCACTTTCGTCACTATCGGAGTCCGATGAGGAACTTACTTCATTATCTTCCCATGCTATGTAGGCCTTTTTATTTTTGAACTCCTTTTTGCCTTTGAATCCATTCTTCTTCGAAAGCTTTGGACATTCCGGCTTTATGTGTCCTTGTTTCCCACATTCATAGCATGTAACTTCTTGTGATGAAGTGGATGCTTCTTTGTCCTTATGCTTTGAGAATTTCTTTCTTTTGACATAGTTAGTATTATCAATATTATTTTTATTACCAAAAAATTTGCCTAACCTTTTTACAAGAAGCAAGAAATTTTCATCTTCATCCGATGCATCTTTCATTTTGCTTTCTTTTGAATCTACCTTTAATGCAATGCCTTTGGATTTCTTCTCTAAGTTCTCATGCTTTTCCAATCTTCCAAGTTCCGTCTCATATTCTTGAAGTTTTCCAAATAGTGTTGCGGAAGTAAATTTTGATAAATTTTTCTTTTCGGATATCGCCGTCACTTTTGGTTGCCACTCCCTTGTCAAGGATCTGAGTACTTTAAGATTAAGTTCTTCGGTAGTAAGAGTCTTACCAAGTGCCTTCAAGTGATTTGTCAAATGTACGAATCGTTTTTGCAAATCGAGAATAGTTTCTCCGGGCTTCATTCTAAACAGTTCGTACTCTTGGCTTAAAGTATTCAATCTTGATCTTTTAACTTCAGTGGTACCTTCATGAGTTTCTACAAGAGTATCCCATATTTCCTTTGTTGTTGTACATGCCGATACTCGGAAAAATTCATCCATACTAAGAGCACCTTGAATGAGATTGACCGCCTTTTTGTCAGCAAGAACCCTCTTTCTATCGTTATCATCCCATGACGCTTTAGGTTTATCCGATCCAACACCGTTAACGATAGTTACAGGAACATGAGGACCTTGTAGGACAGCCTCCCATACTTCTTCTCCTTGTGCTTCTAGATGAGCCTTCATTCGTATTTTCCAAAAGTCAAAGTATTCACCACAAAACAATGGAGGCTTGTTGTTAGATCCACCATCTCTGAAAACTGGATTTTGGTTTGCGGAAGCCATTCTGGATCTTTAGGAACAAGTTACCTATAACTTGCTCTGATGCCAAATGTAAGTATCAGATGTGCCTAAGAGGGGGGGGGTGAATTAGGTTTTCAAAAATAATCGGTTTTATGAGAATGTCTTTACTAAATTTTTGGTTAAGTGTTTGAAGGCTTTTGATGGTTTTTATCTTTTTCTTGGTAATGGTAATGAAAGTGGTAAAAGCGAAAAGATAAAGAACACAACGATATATACTGGTTCCCCTCACAATCCGAGAGTACTCCAGTCCCCTTTCAAACACGAAAGAGATTTCACTATAGTTAGAATTATTGTACAAGCCTATGCCTACTATCTAACCTATAGGGTGATCAAAGGTTCTTAACACCTTTAAAATCAATCAACACTAATGTGGATGAAGAACAATCCTCTTCAAACACACCACTTACTTCCAACAATCCTGGATAGTAAGGAAATAATTTTCTTTGAATTTTTACAAGAGATTTAGATGAAGTTTGTATAGCACTATCAATCTTGAATTGATCTTCTTCTTCAAATAAACAATTCTCAAAATGGATATAAGTGTTCACAATGTATGCATGAAACTTTGAATGAATTTCTCAATGAAAATGTGTATAGAAAGTTTCACTTGAAAGTAAGAATTTGATGAACACTTGGAAATATTGAAAGATGAAGAATTATGAAAGTTATGAATTGTTAATGAAGAAGGTGATTAATGATTATGAAAGATGTAGTATTTATAATGTGCTAAACACCTCTTTGAATGGTTATTTTTCCATGAAGCAATGCAATGATTAAGTGGTATGAAAACAAATTCGTTTGAATGAAATCATGCAATGGAAAAACACACTGGTTCAGTAGGAACCGGTTCCTGCCTGGGACAACCCGGTTCCTGCTGAACGTTACAACAGAAAAATTCAAATTTTGAACTGAGGAACCGGTTCCTGCCTAGGGACAACCCGGTTCCCCATAGTAAACCACAGAATGCTTAAAACTGAGAATGCTGGGAACCGGTTCCCCCATAGGGACAACCCGGTTCCTAAAACCTTTATTTTGATTTTTAACTTTGAAAAAGGTTTTAAAAGAACTTTTGAGGGATGACACTTTGTAGTATGTTTATGATATGCATGAAAATATATTTGTGAACAATTATATGTCAAAGTGAGTATTGTTTGTACCTTTGTCGTTTTAGCTTGATCCTTGAATCTTTATTGTTTCTTCAAGACTTTGAAATGATGTGTTTCTTGCTTAAAACTTGAAATACTTTTTGCACATCCTTTTATGAAAGCTTGATGTCCATATTGTCTTCATCAAAACAAACTATGCTTGAGAAGCTTGCATTTACAAGCATGATATGATTCAAGAAGAAATTCAAAGCTCTGAAGCTGTCCTATGGAAGCAAGAAGCAGAAGCTCTGAATGTTCTGAAGTTCTAGGCAAATGTGAACGTCTCGACTGAAATGGAAAATACTCAGGGAAGTCTTTTATTTAAAAATTCTTCCAGTATTTATTTCAGGGGGAGATTGTTAATCTCAGGGGGAGACATATTCACACACTATGTTTATATGCTTATGCTATAACTGTGTAATTGTCTTTGGTCATCTGATTTTCTGATTGCAAATTCATATCAATTATATATGTTTTTGTCATCATCAAAAAGGGGGAGATTGTTAGAACAAGAATTGTTCTGATCAATATTCTTAGTTTTGATGATAACAATGTATATGAATTTTGTATATGACAATGTGGTACTCTAATCCTATGCATTTTCCATTTCAGGAAATATATAAAGAGTATGCACAATTCAGCGCAAGAAGCACTGACTCAGAAGGTTCAAGTATGCAACATCAGAACATGCTCTCACAAGACATCAGAAGATGGTCAAGCAGAATCAGAACATGGTCTATTGAAGCATCAGGAGAACTTGAGTTCAGAAGCAGAAGCACTGAATTTCTTATGGTATCACGCTAGAAGCACTTCAAAGTCAGAAGACAAGAAGATGCTCTGCACCAAGCTGAATGACTCTGATATTCAAACGTTGTATTTACAAATATCAGATTAGAAGCAAGTACAAGATGACAGGCTACGCTGACTGACAAAAGGAACGTTAGAAGCTATTAAAGGCAAAGTCAATTAAAGCAGGAAAAGCAAGACTCGAGGTAGTTGAAAAAAGAGTGAAACATTAAATGCAATGTTGTACGGATCACGCAACGCATTAAATGCTCCCAATGGTCATCTTCTCAAAACGCCTATAAATAGAAGTTCTGATGAGAAGCTGAATACACAACTCTTGCGCAAAAATACAAAAACGCTGTCAAATTCAAAAGCTCTCAAACTTCATCTTCAACCTCACTTCATTTGTAATATCTTAGTGAGATTTAAGCTTAGAACTTAAGAGAAATATCACAGTTGGGATTATAGCTTATTAAGAAGCATTGTAATACTCTTGTAAGATTTTATTTTACATTAATTTGTAAAAGGTTCCTAGAGTGATCAAGGTGTGATCAGAATACTCTAGAAGACTTAGAAGGTATCTAAGTGGAAAACCATTGTAATCAAGGTTGATTAGTGGATTAAATCCTCAGGTGAGGTAAATCACTCTAAGGGGGTGGACTGGAGTAGTTTCGTTAACAACGAACCAGGATAAAAATCATTGAGCTATTGTTTTTATCTTAAGAGTTTTTAAAGTCACACTTATTCAAACCCCCCCCCCTTTCTAAGTGTTTTTCTATCCTTCAAAAGGTACTTCTAAAGATAACGATGAAATTAGTAACCAGGTTCTAAAAAGTTACCCAGAATGATCAATCCTTCTATAGCACCCTCGAACATGATACATACATACCATGCAATGATACGTTGAGAAAGAACCTATCTGAGTTATAGCATCGGGTAGCGACTATGCCCTCAACATACATCAAGAGTAGTCCCCCTACTACGTTCCTAAAGTCCAAGATGGGTTAAAGGTAACTAAAGGTCCTTAAGTTCCGACTCACCAAAGGTACATACATAAACCTCCCTCATACAAGAGAAGTGTGCATATAACACTGCAGGCCTAACTTAAGCGTGAACTCTCATATTGACTCATCTCCCACATATATGAGAAAGGTCGCCATGACTATGCCACTCCTATCTTAAGGTGTACTTGAATCCGGGTATAGGATCCATCTTCCATTCAATGCCCAAGACAACCTTGAAGAATAAAGTAAGCAAAACAAACAAGTATTAGTGATCCAAGCACTAAGGTAACCCCTCTTTAAATATTATCCCCAGCAGAGTCGCCAGTTCTATAACACGGTGAGAGAACTGACTTTTTAAAATGTGCGGAGAGCAAGAGTCGCCACCGACTTTTATTTTATTCAATTAGGAAAAGCAAAAAGAACAGGAAAGACCTTTTGAAAGATTTTGAGTTTGGGGGTAGGTTATATAAAGGGAAGGTGTAAGCACCCTTTGTATCAATGGTTATCCATGGGCTCTTAATTGCTTAGCTCACTTTTTGTTTGAATTGTTTTTGAAAAGTGTTGTGTGTGTTTTAGAAAAACATTTCTAAAAAGAGCTTTAACTTTGTAATGATCTTCGTATGGATGTATACAAAGTGTAGTCTTTGAAAATTGTTTTGAAAAGGTGGTGTGAAAAGTAATTTGAAATGTCTTTTGAATTGAGCAAGCAATTAAGAACTACCTACCCTAAGTTTAAAGTCTTTCTTGTTCTTAAAGTCTTTCGTTTAAGGGAAAGAGACTATCCACACCATTAGTTAATGGGAAGTCCTTTCATTTTATGTATTCGGGACATCTAGGTCCATCGCATAGTCATAGGGGCTATCCATACCATTAAGAGGGTAGGGAGTCCTATGCATTGGACGTGAATAATCATAACAGGCAACAAGTAAGGATACCTTAGCATTCGAAGGGACTATCAACATTTAATCGAGGGACGAGATCATTTATATCGTAGGAAACATCGAATGGACTATGATCTTTATGATGATTTTAAATGGGAGGCAACATTTTGCTAAGGCATCCCTATGCTCGAGGGAGTTGACTATTATTCGAAAGGCAACAAAAGATAGGGTTACCCTAAAGGTGAGTGTGTGAAACAAAGTGATTGATTTATTTAATCCTGAAAATTAGGGTTATTCTAGGTTGATTTTAGTCTTGCCATACAATCCTATTAACATCTAATAGTTATATAAGCAGAAAGTAAAAGCAGAAAAAATAAAATCCTACGCTATTACAAGGCTTCGAGGAGGCGGATTACATAACCAAAACGGGGATGCAGAAAATTAAAACCTACAACTATTACATGGCTTTAGGGCAGATACATGATAGTGGAAGAAACAAGCGAGAAAATTAAAACCTAAAAATTATTACAAGGCTTTGGGGCAGTTACATCATAGAAATTTAATGGGAAATAAAATTAACTAATTATTATTACAAACCCAAAGCAGATACAAAAATATGATAAAATCAGGCGAACGAGAAATCAAGACGAGAAAGGAGAAAAACAAAAAGGTTAAAGTAAAAACCAAAATTATTGGTTAAAACCTAATGGGTTAACAAACCTAAAAGTTAAAAAAACTAATGGTTAAAAAAACCTAATGGTTAAAAAACCTAAACGATGGTTAATGGGCAACACGAACCTAACACATGCTTCAGGGTTTCCTATGGTTTTTTAATTAGGGATAACCTATTTATAAACCTAAAACTAAAATTGATTAATTAGTTAATTTTATGCAAAATTATAAACCTAATTATTTTAATTAATTACAAACCTAAGGTTAAATAAGTTAAAAAACTATTAAAAAAACTTAATCTTAATTAAATGAAAATTAAACTTAATTATTTAACCTAATTTAAACTCATTAATTGATTTATCCTAAAAAAACCATTAATTATTATCTATTTAATCTAAAAAATTAAATCCTAATTAAAAAACCAAATTTACTGAATTAATTAACCTAAAATTAATTTTAAATAAAAAACTTAATTTTGATTAATTAAAACAAATTTATTATTTTCATAAAAAAGTTAAGTATATAAAAAAGAATTAATAATAAAAAAGTTTTAGTTAAAAAGGAAAATAAATAATTAAGAAATAGTAATAATTAAAATAAAAATAAATAAAAAAATTAAAAAAAAACCTCAGCGAGCAATCCAGTGTGGCAAGGCCTGGAAGGTCCATGGTACGCCTGCGCATCGAGAGTTGCTGGATTGAATTGCATGGAGATCTGATGGTTGAGGAAGCGGAGGTGCACCACAAGCACATGCGCGCAATGCATTGGAACTGAGAAAGGAAAACGCGCACAGATTTTTTAATGGACAAATCAGATTGCGCCACGCTTTGTCTTCTTTGGTAGTTTCGTCGCCTTAGCCTTTACCTACGGGCCAAGCGTTGCTAAAGCCTATACCCACAGTTTTTTGCCGTATCTATAGCACCTGCAAACACAAAAACACTATACACACATCATAAATCACAATCAAGACCATGGATTGATTCCTTTGGATCCCCTGAGCATGATGGGGCCCATGATTTGGTCTAATTTTGCCTATTTTGAGAGCGCCCAAATCGGAGCTCGTGAATCCTAACAATGTCACCCTATCGTTCCTGCATCAACCTTTCAATTAAACTATCCATAAACAATCTATACATTCTTATAAACACAAATATATCAGTGAAACATGTTTATAATGCGTGTACTGATGCAATCGAATTTAAAAAAGGTGAAGCAAACTGTGGCTATGGTTGTCATGATTCTGAGCGTTATGATGGATGGTGATGATTGCAATAGCTTCAGAGAACACCGATATTGCTTGTTTGATCATTAAAAGAGGTTAAAGATGGCTGCAACCTATTTTGAGGTTTTTCGAAGTTCTGTTAGGGTTCTTGGGGCTGCAAAAACGTATCCTTGTGGCCTGGAATTGTTATGCACTTATAGTAGATGGAATTAGGGTAATAGAATTGAACCAAATCTCTTTGAATCTTGAGATTGCAATTTAATTGAAACTTGATTTTCAATCTTTCCAAAATTGGCCAAAATTGTTCCTTTCTCTCACCAATCTTGTACTCCACAAAATTGAATCAAATATGTAGTATTTTGATGATTGAAATTGATTAGAAACTAAAACCAAATCAAATCTTTCATATTTTCTTCAGTTAGTTGATTTAAATCGTATTTTTAATGAATACAATTCAATAAAAATAGAATTAAAAATCATATGGGCGTGGGAATGGATTTGGAGATTCTTAGTGACTTGAGTAACAAGTTTGGATCATAAAATATTGGACCGATTTGCAAGAAAATCCATTTTGGTCCCCATTTGCTTCATGTATTCCTTCAAAGATTTGCCAACTTCAACAAGGCATAACTCATTCAATCTTTGTCATATGGTGGTGTTCTAGGCCTTTTTGGAAAGCCCAAGATGTCCTCTACAATCTACTTTGGAACTTGTTTTTACTTTGGAGAATTTATCTTGGTGATATTGGCTTTGACAAAAAACAGCTTTTGGTTGACTTCCAAAAGACCTGTAATGTGTTGGCTCATATCTCCTAAATGAAGCATTTTTGGCCTTGCTCTGTGAGAGACAAAGTTGTAGAGACTTAAATTTCTTTCAATATGAGCTGTGGATTGGAAAATTTCGGATGAACCATGTGAAAGTTATGGCTGGTCAAAGTTCAGTTGACTTTTAGTTCAAAAACCCTAATTTAGAAACTCTGAGTTTTGTTGATTTCTGAACTTTCCTTGATGAATCATGATCAAACCTTGATCAAATGATGAATGTAACCTCAAAATGTTGATGTTGACCAAAAAACCAGGAGTTTTGACTGTATGTTGACCATAGTTGACTTTTAGGTTAAACTAGTCGATTGTTGATTATCTGAGCCTTTGACTGAGCTAACTTGTGCCATGAGGGTTGAAACTTGACATGGTGAGGCTTTGAAGAATATGAGAATGTATGAATGTCACTTGAGGCATTAGAACTTGATTTTGCTTTGAGAGAAGTCAAAACCCTAGTCAAAGGCTTCTTGGCTATGAGATAGATAAGTGTGCCCAATTCTTGTGTAATCTTGTGCAGTTGAAGAAGTGTTGAAATATAATGGGCAGATTTTGGGGTATGACAAGATGTAAGAAAGATAGCTCGTTGGAGTTGTTATTATTTTTCCATTAATTTAGAGGTGTCTTGCTCTGATATGTAACATCTGTTTAGGAATGCATGATTGGATTTTTATATCACCATTATGTTGTGATTTTGCAAGGATTTTTAATTGTTGAATTAATTTTATTTTCAACTCTTTTATGAGACTAAATGTCATTAGTTTGACAGTTTTAGGATATTTATTGATGATGATTTCGCTGCAATGTTTTAAATAAGTTTAAAGTTTCATGAATACCATTGATGTGCATGTTATGAATAGTTACTATTATTGTTGTAACTCGTGTTACGGGGCATGATTGATTGATGTTATTTTTATGACGTGTGACACTCTTGTACATGGATTTTAAATTAAATATCCATAAATTCTATGTGGGTTTAGAAGAGTGTTACATTAGTGGTATCAGAGAAGGTCAGTCCATCCGGACAGGTTGTCTAATGTTGTTTGTTCCTTAGTACGTGACATGTGTGTGAAACCCCATCGGTACTCATTTGTTTTTCTAACTGTTTTTTTGAAAGAGTGGAATTGAAACAAGTGGGGGAGAAGCTTTTACTTCTCTAAGATGTTTCAATTATAGAGTGTTCTTTTAGTATGCTGCCGATTTCATCGGTGCAAGCATTGTTTGAGCCGTGTTGTTTCCCGAATCCAATAAGGATGTGAATTCAAGATTTATGTCTGCAGGTTGAGTAAAGATGTCTTTGAAGGAGAAAGATCAGGTATTGTTGATGTTTGCTTCTCGGAGAGCGAGAGCAATGTGATGGCTAGTGATATGCCAATGGTGAGTAAATTCTTGATGTTTTTCTTGAAGATATCTGCGACTTGCCTCTAGAGTGTGAATCTTTGTTTGATAAAGGTTAGAAAAATTTTGTTCGACTAAATGATTCTTTGTGGGGCACACCTATGTTGTTGGTTTAGAAGAATGGTGGCAGTATGAGGTTGTGTGTGGACTACAGACAGTTGAATAAGGTGAATATCAAGAATAAGTATTTGCTTCCAAGAATTAAAGACTTAATGGATCAGTTGGTTGGTGCATGTGTCTTAAGTAAGATCGACTTGGGGTCGGGATATCATCATATTTGTGTTAAGGCGGAAGATATTCAAAAGACTATGTTTAGAATGAGGTTTGATCACTATGAATATTTTGTGATGTCGTTTGGCGTGACTAATGCGGCAGGTGTGTTTATGGAATATATGAATAGGACTTTTCATCAGTATTTGGATAAGTTTGTGGTAATGTTTATTGACGACATACTAATTTATTCGAAGACGGACAAAGAACATCCTAAACATATAAGGATTGTGTTGGAGTTGTTGAAGGAGGGAGAAGTAGTTAAATGCTAAGCTATCTAAGTGTGAGTTTTGGTTAAGAGAAGTGAGTTTTCTTAGCCATGTAATTCCTAGTGATGGTATTGTGGTTGATCCGTCAAAAGTTGAGACTATAGTGTAGTGGGAAACTCCGAAGTCGGTGATAGAGATTAGAATTTTTCTTGGATTAGATGGTTATTACAAGAAGTTCATCGAATAATTTTCTTAATTAGTGTTGCCATCGACCCAGCTAACCAGCAAGGGTCAAGCTTTTCTTTGGGATGTGAAATGTGAAGAGAGTTTCCAAGAACTTAAGAAGAGGTTGACATCGACTCCGGTGTTGATTCTGCCAAGTCCAACCAAACCTTTTGTTGTATATAGTGATGCTTCCAAGATGGGTCTGGGTGGTGTGTTGATCCAGAATGGACAAGTTGTGGCCTACACGTCGAGATAACTTAGAGTTCATGATAATAATTATCCTACGCATGACTTAGGGTTGGCCGCCGTTGTGTTTACATTAAACTTTTGGAGACATTATCTGTTTGATTCCATGTTTAAAGTGTTCAATGATCATAAGAGTTTGAAATACCTGTTTGATCAGAATGAGTTAAATATGAGGAAAAGAAGGTGGCTCGAGTTACAAAAGGACTTTGATTTTAGTTTGAATTACGATCCTGGTAAAGCCAATGTCATAGCTGATGCTTTGAGTCAGAAGACAGTGCATATGTCGACTTTAATGGCGACAGAGATGCATTTAATTGAATAATTTAGAGATTTGAGTTTGGTTTGTGAATTCATGCCGCATAGTGTGAAATTGGGTATGTTAAAGCTTACCTGTGGTATTTTGGAGGAGATCACAGAAAGTCAAAAGACTGATTTGAAATTGGCTGATCGATTAACCTTAAGTAATTAAGGTCAAGGTGGTGATTTCAAGATTGATGATAGTGGTGTTATAAGATTCTGCGACAAAATGTGTATTCCTGATGTATCTGAACTCAAGAAGATTATTCTTGAAGAAGGACACTGTAGTGGTCTGAGTATTCATCCCGGTGCTATTAAGATGTATCAAGACTTGAAGAAGATCTTTTGGTGGCTTGGAATGAAAAAAAAGGAAGTTGTTGAATGTGTGTATGCTTGTTTAAATTATCAAAAGTCAAAGATTGAACATAAGAAGTTGTTGGGTTTGATGCAACCGGTGACTATTCTTAAGTGGAAATAGGATAGTATTTCGATGGATTTTGTGTCGTGGCTGCCAAGGTAAGTGAAGAGTTTTGATTCTATTTGAGTCATTGTGGATAGGTCGACTAAGTCCACTTATTTCATTTTTATTAGACTTGATTATCCGTTGAAGGAATTAGTAAAATGGTATATTGAGAGGATTGTTAGTTTGCATGGGATTCCATTCAGTATTGTATCTGACAAAGATCCGAGATTTTCATCGAGGTCATGGGAGAGTTTGCAAACTGCTTTGGGGACAAAGCTGAAGCTTTTTGTTTATCATCCATAGACGGACATAGAGGATTATCTTGTCTTTGGTGGATTTGCTGAGGGCTTGTATGCTAGAACAATGAGGTGCTTGGGATAGCTACTTGTCATCGATCGAGTTTACTTTCAATAACAATTTCCATTCAAGTATTGGAATAACACCACTTGAAGCATTTTATGGTAGAAGGTGTAGGACGCTTTTAGGCTGGTATGAATCAGGAAAGGGTGATGTGATTAGACCTGAGATTGTCCAACAGACCACATAAAAGATCAAAGTGATTCAAGAGAAGATGAAAGCTTCTAAGAGTCACCAGAAAAGTTATCATGATAAGAGGAGAAAAGCACCTGAGTTCCAAGAGGGGGATCATGTGTTCTTGAGAGTTACTCTAGTAACTGGTAATGGTAGAGCTCTAAAGTTGGGTAGTCCCACGTCACATTTTGTTGGCCCATACCGGATTACGCAGAGGATATGTTAGGTGAACTATCAGATTGCTTTACTGTCGTCACTTTACAATCTTCATGACGTGTTCATGTGTCTCAGTTAAGGAGATACATTCCGGATCCTTCTTATGTGGTTCAAGTGGATGATGTGCAGGTGAGAGATAGACGTATAATTGAAGCATCGCCCATACGGATAAAAGGGTCAGGAAGTGAAGAAGTTACAGGGTAAAGAGATTGCCTTGGTGAAGGTAGTATGGGGAGGACCATCTGGTATGGGTATGTCTTAGGAGCGTGAGGACTAGATGAGAGAGTCGTACCTGACTCTATTTTTGTCAAGTAATTTTTTAGGGAGAAATTTTTTTTAAGTGGGGGAGAGTTGTAACACTCCATTTTCTTGAAATGATTTTATTTGATTTAACTATAATTTTGTGTTGTTTATTTAATTATTCATTGTGGTTAATCAGATAACTTGGAGTGTAAGAGTGTGTGATCATATGGTGAGGTATAGAGAGTAATTAGAGATTGTTAGAATAATTGGTAATTATTTTATTAATTTAAAATAATTATTTTATTTTATTAATTTAATAAAATAAGAAGAAAATAAAGGTTGTAGTAACATTGAGGACAAGGTGGAAATTAGAGAGGAACTTAAGGGCAAAGTAATATTTTGATGGTTTAAATTGAGGATAAAATAGGTGAAGCATAATTATAAGGATTAAAAGTAAAATAAAAAGAAAAAATTGGGAGAAGTTGGGTTTCGAATGCACAGGAAAACAAGTTGGGAGAGAAGAGTTAAAGAGAAGAGGGAGAGCTAGGACATAGGAGGAACCCCATTGAAGGCTTAAAGAATTGACGGAAAAACCTAAGGTAAGGATGGATAATCACTTTCGATTATGATAGGTATGAGGGAAGGGTAGATGTAGGTATTTAGTTTCTATTTGGTTGATGATGAATGTTGTAGTCCATTGATGATGATGTTTAATATCGCATGATACGAATTATAATCGTATATGTGAGTATGTGTTGTTTGAGATTTGTATCATATTGATTCTGATGCGTTTTGGATGAATATGAGTCAAAATTTTAATATTGGGAAGGCCTGCACTATAGCGAATCGCACTTGGGGGTTGCTGGAATTGTGAAATTTACCGGGCGAGCTCCAGAGGCTCTAGGCAAAATTTTTGCTGAGAATTTCGTCGGGCAAGCTCAGAGCGAATGGAAATTCGCCGAGCGAGGTCGGGCGAGCGTTCTGGCAGTGTATACTGAAATTATCGTAAGTTGAGTTTCGTAACTCTGTTTGATGTACCGTTCGAAATGTTGGAAAGCGAACGCGCAGAGGTTTAACATGATAATAATAGATGAGATGTTTGGGTATTATTTATATGCTTATTGTGTTGGTGAAGTTATGGGTTTATGAAAATGTTATATTACTGTAATAATGATACGTGGTGTTGATGTTGCCATGATTGTTGAGCTGTTAGATTGTTGAATTTGATGTTGTTGTTAGTGGTAGTAATATTCAAAAAATATTTTATGTTAATATTACTATAATGATGATATTGTGATGATGTCTTAATGATGTTACATGTCCAAATATATACATGTTATGTTGATGATGATTATGTCGTTGATAACACACTTGACTAGCCGGGGTCAAACATATTGTTAATTCTCTGTGTTATGGTTGACATTATGTTTGGTAAAACTAACTTAAGGAAACATGGTGAACAAGATGTTCTATTAACTTCAAATGAAGAAGACATGTCTAGAAAGATGTCCTATGCAAGAACCTTTCGACAATGCGTTTGTTAAAGCTACAGCTGGATCTGTTGAAGTTTGTTTATTGTACAGGTTCAGAATATTTTGGATTATTATGCAATCTTATGTGGCGCTTGATTTTAGGGATAAGAGATTGACTCTGTTTTCAAGATATTTGATTGGTTTCTATATACAGAGAATATTTAGGAAACTAATGATTGAAGCCCAAATCTTCGTGGAGAAGATTGTGGAGTATTTTCTGGAGTGCCCTACTGCGATTTGAAGCCCAAGTCCAGTCCAAAAGATTGTTTTAAATAGCAAGCATCAAACCTAGCATTTGCAAGGAACTCACATTGTAATTTATGTTAGAGTTTGTGCAGTTTTGTTTATTGTGAGCCTCTCTAATATCATCTTGATCGAAGAGTTTGGTATTTTTATTGAGTTGTAAGTTCTGTGTTCATTCATAAGCTTTTAAGCATTGAGTGATTGTGTTTTGGAAGTGTGTCTTCTAATATTTGTAATTGATTATTACGATTGTGATTGAGGGGGATTGAGGAGGGCCTCATACCTAGATGAGTCTTAGGTAGAAGTTAGCACGGGTAGTTATTGATCGTACCTGATCAGAAGGATCGTCACGGCCTGCTCTGAACTGGATCTTTGAGAAGTGAAGGGGGGGTGTACCTGCAAGGTACTCCGATGCCAAAGTAAGAAAACGAGCAAAGGAGTGCAAGTACGAGCTAAAGGTTAAGAGAGATTGAATACCTGATCCTCTAGTGAAAGAGGGTATTTATAGCCCCCAGCGCTGGACCATGATCTCGCTACTGGGCTGGATTCCCAGGCCCAACTAGGAGACTGCCAAGTTTCCTAGGCGGAAATATCAGAGATGCGTGACTGCTCTCCGTCCTGGTCAACCACCCAGAAGTTCAAGGGAGACACGGTCTTTTAGGGACCACGTGGACTCCGTATTATTCGGGGGGTTGGATGTGAAGGAACCCTACGAGGAGAAGGGTCCTCAGCAGAGTGGGTGCTCGCGGGGAGCGTTATGCCGGGCAACGAGTAGACGAGCAGTCTTTGCTCTTTATGGGCCATGAGATGGTTTGGACCCCCAAGGTTAAGTGGGCCGAAAGTAGATTGGGCCGAATCTTGGCCCAGTCCAGAACAGGAGCCCCCCAAGTCGGAGTTCTGAGGAAGGAGCTTCGATTTTGCCAACGCTCGGCCCATGATCCAATGGTCCTCGTCTACTAGTGCTGCTCGGATGGATTCGTTCATGGGGGAAGATGGGAGACCGCGTGTGATCAACACTCGCTGACGTGGCATAGAGTAATGATTGCCTAGGGGTAAATGGCGGTGCCTAGGGAAGGATGTGTCAGCCGTCTCGACGTTTCGTATTCCGAGCATTTTTTCTATAAAAGGGGTCAAACCCTCTCTTTTGGGGTTTTTCGTCCTCCGTCTACGTGCTCGGCTCCGGATTGATTTTCCCAGATCTCCATCGTTCAAAAACACTTCCTTGAAGAACCCAGTCTAAGTCTTCCGAAACTATGTCGCAATCAGGTACGATTGGTGTTTATCTCTTGATTTCAAACGCTTTTTTCTGTTTTTTAGGGGATTTGCAGAGTGCGTCCCCACTGTTTTTATCGTCTAAATCGGCAGTTTCTCTTTCACGCAGGAGAGATCGAGATATCAATCTCTCTCCTGATAAAAGAAACTTAAATAGGGGCATCTGTCATACCCTAATTTTTGACCCCCCTGAGATGACATATCTTCAGGATTTTCATCAGGTCAAAGCAAGTACCCAGAGCAGTCACCTCTTTATTTGACATTTAATCAAGGATGTTCAAAGACAAGAAAACTCAGGCAAAGGATCAATCAATAGAAGGATTAGTCTCGAACATAATCATAGGACTCAAGAGCTTCATTTTCTCACCTATGATTGATTAGACACCCAGTCCTCTGAATACAGATTTACTCAGGTCACCAGACTAGGGTTTTTGAGCCTATCAAGGACTAAAATCAGGGATCACCTTTGGGAAACCCTAAAAAGCTTCAGGACATCTATTAAAGACTTCAATTATCTTCAAATGATCCATGCAATAAGATCCACTGGACATCACACCTCAATTCAAGATCCACAGTCACCAATTTCATCTGGTCGACAATTAGGGTTTTTAACCTAATTCATCTGGATAGTTGACTTTTAATCAGAGGGCATGGATCCAAAACTCAAGACATGATTCAAGAACCTCTACTACCTCAATATAACCCATTTACATCACTCATTTGAGGAGAAGATCTTGATTCCACACAAAAGTCCAAAATCTCACCTTATTTGGAAAAAGTCAACTGTATGGGATCACCTTTGACTTTTAAGATTTTTGGTCAAACCATTAATTTCAAGGATCAATATCATCAATATATGGATATTAAAGTCATTTGACCAAAGAAATTCAAGAAGAATCTTCAAGGAGCAAAAAGTCGGGAATTAGGGTTTTTGAGGGCATTGTGGGAACTCAAAATTTCACCTACACAACTCAAAAACTTCCAACATGAAAGTTGTAGATCTTGCAAAATAAAATAACATCTTGCATAGCAACTTTTTTCAAAAGATCAATCATTTAAGAGATTTGGAAATTTTGAAGTTTTAGGTCATAAACACTTAGAAAATTTTCTAAGTGTTTTTAACCTAGTTTTCTTCCAACTTTGGCCTCATTTTTCACAAATTTGCCAAAGGATTCTGAAGGAACCATAAACTAATGATTTGAAGTAGATGTTTAGGGCTTTCCAAATTGTGTTCAACCTTCTCCAAATTCATTTTGAGCTAAGAGTTATGCTTGTTCAAAGTTGGCCTCATGAAGTGAAATTATAGGTCATGTACAATTTGAAACTTTGCAATTTTGTGCATTTTGCTTCACTAAGTGATTCTACACGACCTCTAATGCATCTGAAAACATGCCATGCATTCATTTTCACCATGCCATGATAATTGAGGAAGATTCCTAAAACAAGAACATGTGATTATGTAATGATTACATTTGAGAATTTATGGCAAATTGATGAATCACCCAAGGAATCTTCTCACCAACCAATTAGAGCTCACTTTGCATCTGAAATGTTCCCTAAGATCAGATAGAATCAATGGATGGGGAGCTGGCTCGAAAATGCAATGATCACACTTGGATATTCTTTGAAATTTCTTCATGGCTAAGAAACCAAACTCACTTCACTAAGCAAGCTCACTATACACAAATGCTCTGAACCATTTGCCTATAAATAGAGGGCTCTTTCTCATTCAGAAAACACACCAAAGCAACCATATTCCTTGCTTTCTCTTTCTCTTCTCATGCTTATGGTTTTTCAAAGTTCTTTGGCAAGAAGAATCCTTTTCTTCAAACCAGAGCTTATCTTTGCAAAGTAAGCATTCTAACATCTCAAAGGGGTTCATTTGAGGTGATCCAAGCACCTGGATCACTTCTGTAAGTGGAGGAACGCCATTGTTGCTCTCACTTTGGAGCACTTGCTGTTGGAGGACCATAGAGCAATTCAGAAGGTTTCCAACAAAGCCAAGCATCCAGACGTGTTCCTCAGGTCATAGTGAAGCTGTTCAGATGGCTGCAGCTCATCTGTAACTCAAGATTCATCACTCTCCATGTCCACTTGAAGCTCAAATCAAGGGAGGTCCGTAGAACAATTCAGAAGGTTTGAGGCTACAATAAACATCCAGTTAGCATCACTGAGTCACAAGGAAGCTTTTGGGATCATTCATACAAGCCCAGGTACTCTCTAACATCCTCACGACCTTCATTTTCAGAGGTAAGTTTCTCAACTCCACCTCTTTGATTCGTGTATCTTTCTGGCTAAAACTCAACACCATTCTATTCAGCATCATAAGAGGATTAAAAACCCTCTATCATCAGTCATTTATGCTTCAGTATAGTCATTTAATTTGAATTCCAAATTTTAGGCTTCTTCACGTATTTTAGATAATTCAGTAGATATAGTTAATATAAATTCATTATAGTTACATATCTAGAATCGTGAGTGAATTTAGAGCAAGTTTGGTCTTTATATCGTTGCAAATGGTTGAGAATTGAGAGAGTTCAGAAATTCAAATTGTTGGAGCTTGAGGAAGAAGATGACAATGGTGGTGGCGCGCAAATTTCAAACCTCAGGGCAGAGTTTATTTTATATTTAATGATAGGTGTTTCATAAACGACTGAATAACTTGCCCCAGTGGCCACACATGCGCTCTTAGTCTCCTCATGCCCAAGGTCTGGGGTTCGAATCCCCCTCGCCCCAGACCTTTTGATTTTATTTTCTTTTTGCTCCTATACACTTGAGCAATATATGAATTGCATTGAAGCCAGTTTGTTATCACCACACGCGCTTTGGCTCAATGGTGTTGTTTTGGGTTTGTGACCTAGAGGGCGTGAGTTCAAACCTTGGAGGAGACAAACCCAATTTTTTACCACTATTTTTCTTTTTTTTATTCACAAACTTCACACAATTATTTAACCTATCAAAAATATCCATTTTCACCTCATTTTTCACACACTTATTATTTAATATATCTATTTTGTGAATAATCAAAAAAATCATAAAAATATTATTTATTTCATATATTTTTATTAGGTTTAAAATAGTATGTTTTAAGTGTTTTCTTAAATGCTTTGAAAATATATATATATATACATTTTTTTAACCTAATTATTTTGTGAATAATTTTATGATAAAACCCTAATTGTTTAGGTCTTAATTAGGTATAGATTTCATCTTTGCCTTAATTAAGTTGACTTTTGTCAATTTGCAAAACTGTTTTCAATCTCCGATCAAACAGACGATTAAGGTTTTCAAACAACAAAACCTTATATCATTTCAATCATTTTCAACTGTTTCTCATAAATAGTAAATCATTTTTTAAGTGGGCCTCTAATAGAGTGTAAGTCCCAACATCTTCTCTTCTTAGCTTGTTTTCAAAAACTGTATTTTCAAAATCTTCTTTCTGTTTTCAAAACATTCTTCTGGTATTTGAAGGGCATTATTCCCGGTGAAACTCTTCAGATACCTATGTGACCTTTGTCCATCTTCACTTCTTCTGTTTTCAAAAAAACCATTAACTGTTTATCATATATATCCAACTGTTATCCATCAATTGCTGTTAAGGCTTTGTACATACTTCTTCAAAGGCCTTCACTCCATCCAGGTTAGGCTTTACAAGCTTTCAATTTACAGTCTTTATTTAAATTACTGTCAAATATAAACTGTGCATATATTAGTTTAGAACTACGTTTGAGTATAAACCCTAGGACAGTTAAACTATATATATATATATATTATAGGAATATGGCCTAGGATTGAGAATGTCTTCCCGGTGAAGGCTCTTTCCTAATTAGAGATCTGTAGTTCAAACCCCCAAGATGAATTATTCCCGGTGAAACCTCTTACCCATTTGCTTAGAGCCAAAATAAGTTCAAAACTACATAGCTTTCTCTTGTGCTATAACAAGGACCCTCGATGACCATCGATTAGCCTCCTCTTGGGCTTTGTACAAGGACCCACAGGCTTCTTAAAAGCATTTCCAGCTTCCTCTTGAGCTTGTATACAAGGACCCATCAGGTTTCTTATAAACATAGGAACAGGTCTTTAGTCACCTCTTAACATACCCTGGTGAGTTTCTTCCAATTTAAACCAGACTTTAAACAAGCTAAGTTTGTCTCAATTTTACATTGAGTACACCTTTTGGAATGAGAGACATGGACAGTCTCTGTCACCCTTATCTTCATCAATTTTCCTTAGCAGATTCTAGGATCCATGTTTGCTTATCCTCAGCAAGTGTCAGCCTTCATCTTGGGCTTTAAACAAGAAGTCTCCACTAGATAATCTTTCTGCCAATCATTTTAATAAAAACCCCTGGAAAGGGTTAGCCTCCACACATTCTTTCATTTTAATAAAAACCCCTGGAAAGGGTTAGCCTCCACACATTCTTTCATTTTAATAAAAACCCCTGGAAAGGGTTAGCCTCCACACATTCTTTCATTTTAATAAAAACCCCTGGAAAGGGTTAGCCTCCACATCATTCTTTCATTTTAATAAAAACCCCTAGAAAGGGTTAGCCTCCAAAATCACTTCTTAAAAAACCAAAGATTCATTTCTCTTAGGAGATAATTTCCCCAAAAGAGTCAAAACCCCTGGAAAGAGTCAGCCTCCAAAAAAATGACAAAAATCAGTCTTTTAACAGACAATTTCTCCAGCTGAGTCAAAATCCCTGGAAAGGGTTAGCTTCCAAAAATCAGTCTTTTAATAAATAAATCCTTCAATAGAGTCAAAAACCAACAAAAACAGTTAGCCTCAACCTTGGGCTTCATACAAGGCACCAAAACAATAAAACTCCCTGTTAATAGTCAGCCTCAACCTTGGGCATTGTGCAAGGCAGATAATAGAGTCTCCCCTAGTGAGTCCTTCATTGTTCAGTAGCCACAACCTTGGGCTTTGTACAAGGCAGATAAACCATATGTTGTGTGTTAAAGATTCCTAACATCTAGGATCTTTTCCCATAGAGTCATCCATACTAAGTTTATTTAAGAGTCCGCCACAACCTTGGGCTTCATACAAGGCAGAAAATAATATTTCCCTAAGTAGAGTCAGCCTCAATTCTGGGCTTTGTACAGAACATAAAAATCCCTTGTAAATTAATCCTCAGTGGAGTTTTCTCCCAGAATCATAATAATAATCAATCAATCAAAAAGCCTCAAGCTTGGGCCTCATACAAGCCAGTTAAAAGTCAAATCTTTTATACAGTAGATAGACATAGCTTATCTCTATAGAGAGATCTTTCCTCTATCTCACCACATTCAAACAAACAAACATTACATCATTTCATCATTTTAATCAAGTCTCCCATTTAGGATTTTGAAAGGCATGAGCTGGCAGTAAAACCCAGACATGTGGTAACTTTCCCTAATTTGGATGAGCATTTTTCTTTCATTTAAGAGGCATTTGACTGGTATACTTGCACATACACAAGTAAGGTCCCCCTCTTGAATGAAATGAATTCAGTTATTCTGTCACTCTTTTAATGTTTGTGGTGGAATAGTAGAAATACCTCTCTATAAAGATGACTTCATGTCTCTTTACTGTAAACAGAGATTTAATTCAAGCTTCAACCTTGAGCTTCAAGCAAGGCACCCAAAAATAATTAATAATCAATTAGTTCCCCGAACTACATTAAGCTCTGACTTCCATTAGGGATATGTAGGCATGAGGTTCACAAGGAATCTCAGCGAGCTAATAAAATACCAAAAATAGTCAGTCAGTCTGTCTGTCTTTCTTTTATTCAATTCAATTCCTTCTCCTAATACAAAGGAGAAACTTTCCCAATAATCATTAGCAGCACAAACACATTTAGACACAGAGAAGGTTCCTGTAGAGTACTACAGATATGTAGGGTGTTTAAACACTTCCCTATGTATAACCGACCCCCCGGACTCCAGAATTTCTAGTCTAGGTGAAATCCCCACACTTAGCAAACTCTTAGGGTTTAGTTGAGATCTTTTTTCCCCTTTCCTACTCGTAGGACAAATAAGAAAGTTCGTGTGATATCGTAGGAAGAATTGAAATAAAATTCATCCCACCACGGGCGCATTCTCCTTCCAAATTTCGCGTGAAGGGTCTAGCTTGCCGTCCTCCCAAGTGAAACGGGGAGGTAAAAAAAACGACAACCACAGGTTTTGGTCGGAGCATTCATGCTTTTCACCGGCATCCTCATGATCATGTCCGGTATCTTCAAGAATCTCCCCGGTCATGGTGCATGGGGTTAGGGCGCGTATTGTGTTTGTTTTCTTCTAAGTCTTATTGGGGTGAGTCCTCGGCCGGTGGACAAGAATGTCCTTGATGAGGGGTTTAGCCGGGGGCTTCACTGCCAGCCACTCTACCCTTTCACTTGTGCTACGGTGGAAGGGTGGATTTGATGAAGTGTCGAATTCATTTTTTCCTTTTGCGTGTAGGTGAATCCAGTTCAGGGTCTAGCTCGGGGTCTAGCTCTTGGTCTGGTTCGCGGGATACAGCCGCAAGTAGTTCGGATGTCGAGGTAATCAAAGTTGGGAACTCGCACCTCCCTGTAATAGAAGAGGATGGTGAACAGGGGGGTTCCTCAAACTCCGGGGCTGAAGAGGATGTTCCCTTGACCCACTTTTCGAGTATGATTGCGAGGCTGAATTTGATTGGGTGCCTGAAGAGCCTATGATCGTGGCCTCTCGATTTACCGAATCATTAGTTAGGGCTTTTCGAGAGGTCGAAGACCGGGGGCCGGGTGACCCTTTAAACTTTCAGGTGGTGTGCCCGACGGCTGACGAGTGGATTTGTTCTCATTTCCACAGGGACAGCTTCGCCATGTATGAGTATGTGTTCAGGGGGCTCGGATTTTGTCTGCCCTTCTCTAGTTTCCAGATTTCTCTGCTGGCCGGTCTCGCTTTGGCTCAGTCCCAACTGCACCCGAATGCCTTTGCATTTATGCAGGCTTTCGAGATCGTCTGTGATTACCTAGGCATTGGTGCTACGACTGCCTTGTTTGGCCGCTGTTTCCGTGTCCCGAGGCAGTCGGCTGACGGGCGCTTCAGTTGGGTATCTTTTAAGAATGCCGACCGAACTCTTTTTAAGATGTACGTTGATTCGGTCAAGGACTTCAAGGACCGCTATTATGTCGTTCATTTGCATAGCCAGGCAGCGTACACTTCTTTCTCAAAGATGGTGACGGTGCGCGGGGAAGATGGTACCCCGGAGCGGGACGAGGCTGGGAAGGTGAGGACGAAGCTCTGCAGCATGTTTCCCTTCATTTGATGGAAGAGTCATTTCAATTTCCCCCCAGGCGTTACGCTTATGAAGACGAGGAGCTGGATGAGCAGGACGAGGTTTCGTACGCTCGTCTGTGTCATTATGTGGACAGCTTCACTTTGAGTTAATGGGTGACGAGGACTGGCGAGCCCGTTTTGGACGAGGAGGGTGTAGCGAAGGTCGAGACTCGAGCCATAAACACGAAAGCCCTCTTGTCGTGCAGGACGCCTGAGGAAACTAAGGCGCTGCTAGGTGGTATTTAAGTTGTTTCACTTTGGCTTTCTAACTAATATTTTCTCCCAACTTTCTGTTTTGTTTTTCAGATGCTATGCCGCTAAAGGACGACAAGGTCCTGAAGGTGGCCCAAGATGCCAAAAGGCTCCGGACAAAGAACAAGAGCCGGACAGCTGCCTCGGGGCGATAACTCAGGGTCGGTTGGTTCCCCTTTGGTGATTGTGGAGGGGGAGAGGATCCCGAAGAGGGTGCGCCAGGCTGAGATGGCTCGGAAAGAACCGTCGAATCTGGGACCCGATTGTGAATTCTTGCTCCCTCCCTGCTTCAAAGAGGGTCAGTACTTTGAGAAGTATTCTCTGTCTGTCTTCCCGGACGAAGCTCGGCGAGTTGAAGGGATGACCGCCCTTGCCCGCCTCAAACAGCTTGCCAGTGATAGTGCTGCTGTTATGACGGTCGTGGAGATGGCTCAGGTGCTCACGAAGGGGGGGCACTGTTTCTGCCGATGCTTTGATAAAGGCGGAGTCTGATAAAAAGGTTGCCGAGGATGAGGTGGCTAAGCTGAAAGCGGCTCGGGAGAAGACAAAGAAGAAGATCGAAGATCTCCTAAAGCAGAAGGACGAAGAGATGGACGCGGAGAAGAAAAGGTTTGTTGACCTCGAGTTGTCCTAGGCGCCATCGGCGGAGGAGTCTTCGGATGTGGCCGTGCTGAAGTCCAGGGCCGAGTTTGTTGAGAAAATCGACGACTTAAAGCTCAAGCTTGCCAATATGGCCGAAGCCGGGTTTAAGTGTGCAGTTCAGCAGTTGAGGCTTCTGAACCCAGGGCTGAAGACAACCTACATTGGGGTTTCGTCGAGGATCGTGGACGGTCAGCTTGTGCCCGGTACTCCTGACGAGGAAGAATGAATTTCTTGGCTTTGATATTTTGGGCCTGCGTGCCCGTGTTTCCTCGGCCTGCGTGCCATTGTTTTTTCTTTCTGGATTTTGGGGCTTTGCCAGGCACATTTGGGGGCCTACATGCCCGACTATTTTTTGTAATATTTGGATATCACCGGCCAATTTGGTCGGATTTTAATTATATTCCCGTCTTTGCAAGTTTTGTTTGTGTTTCGACTTTCTTCTGTGTGTTTGGAATGTCTATTGTTTCATGAAATTTGTGATCGGATTATGCCTGGTAGTCCGGGCGATTGATATTATACTTAGAAATATTTGTCACTAGATTATGCCCGGCCTTGGTTGATTTTCCGGGTGTGTGGGGTACGGCCCGAGTGCGTAGAGCAGGTGTGCGCTATGAGCGAGTACGAGACCGCGGTCGGGGCCAAGTGCTCACGGCGTGAACGATCCCATCGTGAGCTGGGTTTCTGCTATGCGGGTACTGTCACGGTGAATCTAGGTGTGGGGTTCCCCGCGTAGTCGGTTTTTTGCCTTGGCCAGAAGTTCCGACTGTCGTTGTCATGGAGCGCTCGCGTTCGTACCATGACGCGAGTCCGTGCTCGGTCACCCTATCGTGTTCGGGGTGAGTGCTCGGGGAGAGTTAGATGTTTCTAGCTGTAATAGCGTTTGAGTATTTCAACATTCTAGGGTCGAGCAAGTTTTTCACCGAGTAGGTTCTCGAGGTAATAGGCGTCATTCTCGGTTTTATCGTAAACTCGGTATGGGCCTTCCCAGTTTGGGGCGAGTTTGCCCTCGCGCGAGTCTTTCATGTTTCTGCGGAGCACTAGTGGGCTGAATTTGAACTCGCGTTTGATGACTTTGCTGTTATGGCGGAGAGCTATCTGTTGCTTTAGCTTGGCTTCGCGGAGGGAAGACCCTGTTCGGATCTCTTCGACCATATCGTGTTCTTCCCTCATAGCCTCGTCGTTGAGTTCTTCTTCAAGTGGTGACTCGGTCCGACGAGAAGGTTCTCGGATTTCCACGGGGATGACGGCTTCGGTGCCGTAGGTTAATCTAAATGGGGTTTCGCCGGTGCTCGAATGGGGTGTCGTCCTATATGCCCAGAGTATGCTGTGCAGCTCCTCGACCCAACCTCTCTTAGCTTCGCCGAGTCTTCGTTTCAGTCCTCGGAGAATGACTCGGTTCGCCGCCTCGGCTTGTCCGTTTGTTTGGGGGTGTTCCACCGAAGTGAAGTGCTGTTTGGTGCCGAGTTTGGACACGAAATCTTGGAACTTTCTATCGGTGAATTGGGTGCCGTTGTCGGTTATTATTGCCTGCGGCACCCCGAACCGAGCGACCATGTTTTGTTTATAAAAACGGAGCACGTTTTGGGTCGTGATCTTGGCGAGCGCTTCGGCCTCGATCCATTTAGTAATGTAATATACGGCGACCACCAGGTACTTGTTTTGGTATGATCATGCTAGGAATGGTCCGAGGATATCCATTCCCTAGGTGGAGAATGGCCAGGGTGATGATAGGGATTTAAGTTCGTGTGGGGGAGCTAAGTGCATATCGGCGTGGCGTTGACATTTATCGCACTTTTGGACATGCTCTTTGGCGTCTTGCTGCATGGTCGGCCAATAGTATCCGGCTCTGAGAGCTTTTCTCGCTAGTGATCGACCGCGAATGTGTTGGCCGTTGATCCCCTCGTGAAGCTCCTGCAGTATCTCGAGCGCTTGGGAGGCGTCGACACATTTGAGGAGAGGGATGGAAAATCCTCGCCAGTATAGCTTGTCTTCAACAATGACGTACGAGCAGGCTCGTCTTTTGATCGTGGAGGCCTCCTTCGCGTCTGTCGGCAGTTCATCCTTTGTGAGGAAATTATACACCGGGGTCATCCAACAATGGTCGTCGCCAATGGCGAGCACTGGCATGTGGGGTGCACTCTAATCCACACTTGGTCTTGAAAGGATTTCTTGGATCACTGACTTGTTCCCGCCTTTCTTTCTCGTGCTCGCAAGTTTGGATAAGACGTCGGCCCGGGAATTATGCTCCCGAGGTATGTGCTCGACTTCTACTCTGGCAAAGTTTTTCATTTTCTCTTTGACTAGCGTGAGGTATTCGACGAGGACGTCGTTTTTGGCCTGGTAGTCGCCGTTAACTTGAGATGCGACGAGTTAGGAGTCACTGTAGATCTTTACTTCCCGAGCGCCTACGTCCTCGGCGAGCCGCAGGCCGGCGAGGAAAGCCTCGTATTCGGCTTGATTGTTCGAAGTGGAGAAGGATAAAACCAAGGATACCTCAATGATGAGTCCTTCATCGTTTTCCAAGATGATGCCGGATCCGCTTCCCGAGCTGCTGGAGGCGCCATCTACGTAGATGGTCCACTTATTCTCGGCAGAAGGAGGGGAGGAGGTGATCGAGGTCATCTCGGCCACGAAATCTGCCAGTGCCTGAGCCTTCAGTGCTTTCCTGCTTTCATATTGGACGTCGAATTCGGATAGCTCCAGGGACCATCTCACCATTCTCCCGGCCATGTCTGGTCGGCCGAGGAGTTGTTTGATTGGTTGATCGGTCCGGACGACGATGGTATGGGCGAGGAAGTAGTACCTCAACCTTCGAGCGGCTATTATTAGTATTAGACGCAGGCCTTAGGATCTAGAGGGGGGGTGAATAGATCGTTCACAGTTTTACGGAGTTAAACGACTTTTCAGCGGAAGTGATTCTGAATCGACTCGCGTCTATTCCGAACCACTATCGAAACGATTGTATATGTGTTTAAAACCAGTCAAAAACTTGGGGTAAGTGATAAGAGTATACGTTGCAGAATCAAAGCGTTGCTCTTATTGAAAATCAGATTAACTTCTTGTATGATGGACAATGTTTGCAATGCAGTAAAAGTGATTGAAACAAATATACAAACACTTGGTGATAATGATCAAATTGACAGTGATTCAATATGTGATGGATTGTGATGTTTATATAAGTTCTTAATTCACAATCTTAACACTCGAATTGTTGATCAATTTGCTATTATAACCAAATATGAACAGAACGTAAATGAAAAAGTAAAAGCGACAAGAACACGATATTTGTTTAGGCAGTTCGTCGATCGTCCTCGCTACGACTACGTCTGCCCCCAATTCCAAACTGAAATTGGGAAATCTTTCATTAATGTTGAAAGTAGTATATACAAAGAAGATAACAAAGCGATAAACCATAAACCAATTATGTCGATCCTTTGAATCTTCTTCCCCCTTAATCTTGAGTCAGATCAAGGTTATCCAAGAGCGTCACGTGATCCCTTTTCTGCAGTGTCTTCAATTCCCTCGAACCCTTGTTCTTCAATCTTCACACTCAGATGATTCTTCTATGAACACTCTTGATAAAAACCCCCAAGAATTACCTATCTTGGATGGACAAAACCCGCAAATTTTATTCACCAAAAACCCCACAAATCTTCACCCACTAGGAATCTTCAATTCCGTTCCATGGACGTTATCGAACTCGATCACTAACCCTCAACGCAAGAATGATTATGTGTAATTGTGTTGGAGATGACGAAGAACGAAGATGAGAAGCCTTTGTGTATCTTTCAGTCGTTGGTGTTGGTTGTAATAATTGAACCTTGGATAATATATATGATAGCTTAACAGTTGGAGATGAGAGAAACATAATTTTTTGCATTCTTGATCAGTTAGGTCGACCTCTTGTAGTGCTTAGGTCGACCTAGCAGAGTTTGCAGAATTTTGCTCCCAGTTAGGTCGACCTGTTAAAGGAGTAGGTCGACCAGAATCCTCTTCAGATGCATTCTGGGGACATTTTCTCAGATTAGGTCGACCTAGTTGTTGTGTAGGTCGACCTAGCAGACTGATATGTAAATTTCATCAATTTAGGTCGACCTAGATGATGTGTGAGTCGACCTAGCAGAAGTATATGGATTTTTCTCCATTTTAGGTCGACCTGGGTTGATAGTAGGTCGACCTAACTGCTGCTTTTCTGCATTCTTCTTGTTTTGCTTGTGTTGAGTCGACCTATATGCATAATAGATCAACCTGTTCTATCATGAGTGATCAATGCTTGCTTTTCTTTGAGTTTTATGCTCCCGCTTTGTTGTTTGAATGCTTATTGAGTTTCCCATGAATCAAAAACATCTTTGAGTGTAATCTTGTATTCACATTCTCCCCCTTTTTGATGATGGCAAACCAGTAGTCGAGGCTTTGGTAGTAAGTGACAAATACTCAACAAACTCAGCATCTATCTCTCAACAAAGCTCCCCCGTACACTCAGCATCTATCTCTCAACATGGCTCCCCCGTACACTCAGCATCTATCCCCCCCTTTGACAATATCAAAAAGAGAAAACAAGAGAGTAGAAGAGTAACGAGATAAACATAGATAAAATGATAAAACAGGAAACACTAGCATTCATAGTGTAATAGATAAAATGTAGACAGTGAGACCATAAGATCCAAACATGTTTAACAGTTCATTTTAGCAATACAATAATCCAAGAAATTAACAAACCAAAACGAGTGCGACAACATATAGAAATTTAACATAATGATGATGAGATGAAATGCAATGATATGATAATATGATGGAGACGACATCCTAACGCATGCCCCTTCTTCCTCTTCTTTCTGAAATGTGTGAGGGCGATCTTCTTCAACTTGTTCCAACAAATCCAGCACAGATAGGTTGAGAGTGTTGAAGCTTTGGCTTATGTTTGCATGACGATTCAGAGCAGTTTCTTCAAACTGATTTTGTCTTAGGGTCGAGTTGGACGCAAATGTCTCAAAATCGTTCTTGTGGTCTTGAACCAAGCTGTATAGCGATTGATATTGAAGTTGCTGTTCATTATATCTCTCTTGTTGAAGTTGTTGCATGGTCTGGAACTGGAGCTGTTGTGATTCAAAATGTTGTTGTTGTTGAAGTTGCATATTTTCAAGCATGGAGATAATGTTGGACTGATCTTGTGGAGGTGGAGCCGTGTATCCCCAAGGGATTTCTTCCTCTTGAGAAGGGACATATTGCCAATTTGGATCCGTGTCATGAGCTACATCTTCCATGGTTTGATCCTCATCATTTGCTATTTCTTGATCATTTCCCTCTTCTTCATTCCCTACAGTATGACCAAATTCAGTAGGATCATCATAGTTGTAGATAATTCTTCTGGTTCCCTTTTGTATTAGATAGTAGGTTTTCTTATTCGGATCCCAATGATATCCCATGAGAGTTAAAGTTGTTTGGGAGAAATCCTGGTTCTGTTTCATGTGCACGTAAGACAACCCATCCAGTTTCATGCCAAAGTGATTTACTATGGTTTGAATGATCGAGCCATAGCATAAAGCAGTAGTCTTTTGTTGTATCTCTTTAAACTTGGCAGTCAGAAAGTGTGGCCAGTCCACACGCGTCCTGTTTTGAATCAGGTACATTAACACAATCTCATTCCTTTCAATTCTGGAAAATCCGCCTGCTCGTGGTCGAATGACTCTTGAGATAATCCAGTTAAGGAGCCTAGGATCCCTTTTTAGGTGACTGGCTGTGATGGATTCATTTTGCTTGTCAAGAACAGCAGGATCTTTGAGAATGGATGTCATGTAAGCGACATGATCATAATTGGCCGGAAGGTCACCGTCTTCTATACGAACTTCTTCTCCCAAGAGTGGGTAGGTCGACCTAAATTGCTTCAAAATGTTTGAAATGACTTAGAGATGTTGCTATATGATGGATTTATGCTTAGTTGCCTGCTTGTATGCCCAAATTATGATATGTTATGAGTGGAGATGATAAACACACATGTAATTGAGATATATAGATAAACATATATGAAGTCACTATAAGCATGTTAATTGATAGCATATTATAGTATCAATAAAATTTTTGGAAGTGAACAATAAACATGTTACCGCTTTCTCAATATGTAGGTGTTTTGTCATCATTGTGTGGAGTCCTCTTGTTAGTGTGCAATACTCCTAGATTTGATGATGAATTGTCTTGATAGAATGTTTCATAACTTGATTGCTTGATTTTGCGAAAAACTCATCTAGTCTCGATTACTTGATGTCTCCCGGATGCGGGACAGGGTCCCAAACATTATTCTACTTAGAATAGGTTTAAATCTTCTTGCGATGCAATTTGCCAATTGCACATCAAGTAATGAGTCTTTTGTGTTTTTCGGATTAACTTGTATTTGTGATGTATCTTATACATTTGTGATGGCCAGGTCACCTACATTTCCTTTGCCAAGTATAGTTCTTCAATCTGTCTTTATAGATGACATACCAAGAGTGATATGTCTTCCTTTATGTGTCTTGAGCACCAGCTGTCAAGGAACCACCACCTTTCGGCGATGTCAAGACACTTTACCTGCAAAATTAATTTAGAATGGAAGGTCCCCAATCTTCATTGGGTCCTAGATGGTGAGTACAGACATTGTTGCACTTAGGCAACCATTGAAATACTACTTTAGGAACTAAAATTCTCCTAAATTTGCATTTTTCAATGGTATGACCCTTTTTGCAACAATAATGACAGGTAATATGATGAGAACATGCTGTTTTGCTAGTTGATACTTTTGGTACAAAAGTGTATTTACTATATAAAGGAGTATACGATCTTTTGAACTTATTTGGATCAACGGCAAAAGTCACTTTTGGTTGTAGAGCCTTGTCTAACTTGGCTTTTAGATCTCTTACTTCTTTTTGCCAAATGTGACATGTCTCACAACCAAACCATGATGTAGGATCTATTTCAAATTTGTCCTTTTGAATGTCTAGCATAGATTGTTTTAAAGCTTCCATATCCTTTTCGGTTTTCTCAACTTTTGATTCAAGATATGAAAAGATTTTCTTATTTGAGGCCAAAAGTTTGAAAGCTTTAATTGCATCTCTATGTAATTCTTCAAAAGCAAGTTTTAGTTGAGAGTGAGATACCTTATCTACGAGTTCAGGTTTAAGATGACTTACAGCTTTCTTTTTCTTGTGTTGATGAGCCATGAAACATAGGTTTGCTGATTCTTCTTCATCGCTTGATGAGCTTTCACTAGATGAATCACTTTCCCATGCTATGTAGGCTCTTTTAGATTTGTTATGACCTTTGCTTTGGTTCTTCTCTTTTTCTTTCTTAAGGTATGGACAATCCGGTTTGTAGTGACCGGCTTTCCCACAATTGAAGCAAAGGCCTTTGATTTTTCCTTTGTTGTCGTCATCTTGTTTGAACTTGTTTGATTGCTTTCTATAGTTGATCAAGCCTTTGTCAGAATGTTTTGCTCCATTTTTCTTTAGATATTTGTTGTATCTTCGCACAAATAGTCCCATTTCCTCATCATCGGAGTCTTCGTCATCACTTGTATCACTATCCTTTAGCTCTTGTCTTGAGGTCTTGGAGCTTGAAGCTTTTAGAGCTATTGACTTCTTCTCTACCTCTTTCTCCATGTTCTTTTCTTTCTTTGCCCTTTTCTCATGCATGTCAAGGCATTTAAGGTGTTGTTCATGTTCCTCTAGTTTACCAAAGAGAGTGGTAACGTCTAAGGTGTTTAGATCATTTGCTTCCTTTATTGCTGTAACCTTGGGTTGCCATTCCCTGTTCAAGCATCTTAAGATTTTATTAGTAGCAACTGCATTGGAAACAGGTCTATCAAGAGAATTTAACCGATTTTTCAGGTGAACGAATCTCTTCTGCATGTTATCGATGGATTCACTATCTTCCATGTGGAAGAGTTCAAATTCTTGAGTTAACGTATTGATTCTAGCTAGTTTGACATCATCCGTTCCCTCGTGGGCAACTTGCAATGTGTCCCACATAGCTTTAGCGGATCTACAATGGGAAACGCGATAGTATTCATCAACTCCTAGAGCTGAGATTAGAATGTTTCTCGCTTTCCAATCGTATGCATATCTCTTTTCATCTTCAGCATCCCAAGTATTTTCTGGTTTTGGAACAACTGCACCAGCTGCATTTGTCATGGTGATCTGAAAGGGACCATTGACAATAGCTGTCCAGATGTTCCTATCAATTGCATTGATGTGGACACACATACAATCCTTCCAATAGCCATAGTTTTCACCGTTGAAAACTGGAGCTCTATTGTGAGCCCCTTTAGGTCCGGAAGCCATCTTTCCAATAAGTGTTTCACGTAGCACGGAATAAACCAGAGCTCTTGATGCCACTTATTAGACGCTGGCCTTAGGATCTAGAGGGGGGTGAATAGATCGTTCACAGTTTTACGGAGTTAAACGACTTTTCAGCGGAAGTGATTCTGAATCGACTCGCGTCTATTCCGAACCACTATCGAAACGATTGTATATGTGTTTAAAACCAGTCAAAAACTTGAGGTAAGTGATAAGAGTATACGTTGCAGAATCAAAGCGTTGCTCTTATTGAAAATCAGATTAACTTCTTGTATGATGGACAATGTTTGCAATGCAGTAAAAGTGATAGAAACAAATATACAAACACTTGGTGATAATGATCAAATTGACAGTGATTCAATATGTGATGGATTGTGATGTTTATATAAGTTCTTAATTCACAATCTTAACACTCGAATCGTTGATCAATTTGCTATTATAACCAAATATGAACAGAACGTAAATGACAAAGTAAAAGCGACAAGAACACGATATTTGTTTAGGCAGTTCGTCGATCGTCCTCGCTACGACTACGTCTGCCCCCAATTCCAAACTGAAATTGGGAAATCTTTCATTAATGTTGAAAGTAGTATATACAAAGAAGATAACAAAGCGATAAACCATAAACCAATTATGTCGATCCTTTGAATCTTCTTCCCCCTTAATCTTGAGTCAGATCAAGGTTATCCAAGAGCGTCACGTGATCCCTTTTCTGCAGTGTCTTCAATTCCCTCGAACCCTTGTTCTTCAATCTTCACACTCAGATGATTCTTCTATGAACACTCTTGATAAAAACCCCCAAGAATTACCTATCTTGGATGGACAAAACCCGCAGATTTTATTCACCAAAAACCCCACAAATCTTCACCCACTAGGAATCTTCAATTCCGTTCCATGGACGTTATCGAACTCGATCACTAACCCTCAACGCAAGAATGATTATGTGTAATTGTGTTGGAGATGACGAAGAACGAAGATGAGAAGCCTTTGTGTATCTTTCAGTCGTTGGTGTTGGTTGTAATAATTGAACCTTGGATAATATATATGATAGCTTAACAGTTGGAGATGAGAGAAACATAATTTTTTGCATTCTTGATCAGTTAGGTCGACCTCTTGTAGTACTTAGGTCGACCTAGCAGAGTTTGCAGAATTTTGCTCCCAGTTAGGTCGACCTGTTAAAGGAGTAGGTCGACCAGAATCCTCTTCAGATGCATTCTGGGGACATTTTCTCAGATTAGGTTGACCTAGTTGTTGTGTAGGTCGACCTAGCAGACTGATATGTAAATTTCATCAATTTAGGTCGACCTAGATGATGTGTGAGTCGACCTAGCAGAAGTATATGGATTTTTCTCCATTTTAGGTCGACCTGGGTTGATAGTAGGTCGACCTAACTGCTGCTTTTCTACATTCTTCTTGTTTTGCTTGTGTTGAGTCGACCTATATGCATAATAGATCAACCTGTTCTATCATGAGTGATCAATGCTTTCTTTTCTTTGAGTTTTCTGCTCCCGCTTTGTTGTTTGAATGCTTATTGAGTTTGCCATGAATCAAAAACATCTTTGAGTGTAATCTTGTATTCACAATTAGTGCCAGCGCGAATTTTTCGATTTGCGGGTATCGCACTTCGGGCCCTTGCAGGGCCTTGCTGATGAAGTATACGGGTTTCTGCCCGTCATCGGCTTCTCGGATTAAGGCCGCACTAACTGCTTCGTTCGAGACAGCTAGGTAGAGGTATAAAACTTCATCGTTTCCTGGTTGGGACAAGACACACGGTTCCGAGAGGACTTGCTTGAGGTGGGATAGTGCTTGTTCGCACTCCTTGGACCATTCGAAGGTCGCTTCTTTGCGCAGCAGTTTAAAGAAAGAGAGAGCGTGTTGGGCGGATTTCGCGATGAATCGAGACAGCATCGTGAGCATCCCGTTTAAGACTTGGATCGACTTCTTATTGTAGGGTGTCGGGAGTTCCGAGAATGCTTGGAATTTATCTGGGTTGGCTTTTATTCCTCTTTCGGTTAAGTAGAAACCGAGGAATTTTCCTGCCCGGACGCCGAAGGTGCATTTTTCTGGGTTGAAGCGCATCTTGCAGGACCTGGACTACTCGAATACTCGTTCGAGATGCGTGGTGTGGTCAATGTCTTCTCGTGATTTGACGATCATGTCGTCCATGTATACTTCGAGGGTGTCTCTGATCTCTCCTCGGAATACCTTGTTCATCATCCGCTGGTAAGTGGCTCTGGCGTTCTTGAGTCCGAAAGGCATTACGTTGTAGTAATAGTTGCCCGACTCAATCATGAATGCCGTGCACTGCTTGTCGCATCTTGCCATGGGGATTTGGTTGTAACCTGAATAAGCATCCATAAAAGATAGCAATTTATAACCGGCCGAGTTGTCGACTAGTCTGTCAATGTTAGGCAATGGGTAAGCATCTCTGGGACAAGCCCTATTAACATCGATATAATCAACGCACATTCTCCATTTTCCATTATATTTTTTAACTAGTACAACGTTTGAGAGCCAAGTTGAATACTTGGCCTCGGAAATAAAATTTGCCTCTAGGAGGTCTTTTATAGCTTTCTCGGCAGCCTCCGCTTTCTCGGGAGACTGCCTACGCCTACGTTGAACTACTGCCCTTGCGGCTGGATCAATGGATAGGTGGTGACAGGCGCCCTCGGGGTCGAGTCTGGGCATCTCAGCTGCGCTCCATGCGAACAGGTCGGCGTTGGCTCGAAGGCAAGCCACGAGTTGCTTCCTCGGAAGATCCGAGATGTTTTTGCCAATCTTCACTGCTTTGTCAGGGTTGTCGCCCAGTGGGACGAGCTCAAAGTTGCCGTCTGGAATTGGCCGGACGGGATGGGTTGTCCTCGGTTGCGGGTCTTCGCCGTTCTTTAGTTCTTCTTTCATAAAGCGGGCGTCGAGGTCGACTGAGCTGACATTGGCCGGTTGCTGAAGGTCTTCCCGAGCTGGCTTGTCTTCAGCTCTTGGCTTCTTGTTGGCACTAGAAGGAGGGGTGATCAGCTGTAGTCCCTTCATCGTTGCATCGAATATCCTCCTGGATGTTTCGATGTCGGCACTGATGGTGGCCACTCGTCCCCTTTTTGTGTAGAACTTCATCTTGAGGTGCACGGTCGAGGGGACGGCCGTGAGTTCGGCTAGAGTGGGTCGTCCGATGATGTAGTTGTAGAGAGTCTTGCAATCGATCACTAGGAATCGTGTTCTTGTTAGACGCTAGGCTTAACGATCTAGAGGGGGGTGAATAGATCACACAATTTTTTCGGAATTATTTCAAACTTAGGCGAAAGCGTATCGGGATCGACTTGCGTCTATTCCGAACCTCTATTGAAAGAATCGGATATGTGATAAAACCACAAAATAGTTAAGGATTAATGATGAAAAGATCGCTTATAGAATCAAACAGTTACACAAATGTAAATCGTTTAAACTATACGCTTGATTAACTTGTTTGCAATGACTTGATAATAGTTGAAGCAATATATCAAACACTTGGTGATAATAACCAAATTGATATTGATTCAATGTGTGGTGACTTGTGATGTTTGTATTAGGTTTTAACACACAAGTTTAACACTTGAACCTTTGATTAATTTGTGATTATAACCAGAAATAAGCGAAACGCAAACGAAAAGATAAAAGCGATAAGAACACGATATTTGTTCAGGCAGTTCGTCGATCGTCCTCGCTACGACTACATCTGCCCCCAATTCCAAATGGGAATTGGGATGTCTTTCATTATGATTGAAAACAGTTTATACAAAGAAGATAACAAAGCGATAACAATAAACCGGATATGTTGATCCTTTGAATCTTCTTCCCCTTGATCTTGAGCCAGATCAAGTATCTTCCAAGAGCTTCCCTTGATTCCCTTGCTGCAGTGTATTGAATTGCTTGAACCCTTGTTCTTCAATCTTCACACTCAGCTGAATCTTTGATAAAGCCTCTTGATAAAAACCCCCAAAATTCACCAATCTTGGAGGACAAAATCCGCAGATTTTATTCACCAAAAACCCCACAAATCTTCACCCACTAGGAATCTTCAATTCCGTTCCATGGACGTTATCGATCTTGAACGCAAACCCTTAACACAAAAATGATTATGTGTAGTTGTGTTGGAGTTGTGACTAAGATCGAAGATGAGAAGCCTTTGTGTATCTTTTTGTTGTTGGTGTTCACAGAACAATAATTAACATGAAGGAATATATATAGGAGCTAGTATGTTGATGCAGAAAAACACATACGATTTGGCAGCTTTTGAGCAGATAGGTTGACCTAGTTTGTCAGTTAGGTCGACCTAGCAGGAGCAGATTTAGCCAAGTTGTAATTGTTTCCAGTTGGGTCGACCTGGTAGGGGTTTAGGTCGACCTAATATCAGTTAAAACACGTTCTTGGGAGTTTTCTTCAGTTTAGGTCGACCTAGGAATGTGGGTGAGTCGACCTAACAGTAGCACTAGTAAATCTCTTCAGTTTAGGTCGACCTAGGAGCATGGGTGAGTCGACCTAACAGTGACATGAGTGAATCTCTTCAGTTTAGTTTGATTTTGAGTCGACCTCATGATTTGCTGGGTCGACCTAACTGATGCAAAACCATATGCTGAGTAACTGGAGCTTCATAGGTTGACCTGGGCACATGGTAGGTTGACCTATATTGTCTTGGGTATCCAAAAACTTACTTCTTCCTTGAGTCATTCACTTTTGCTTTTTGTATTGGTTCACTTATGATGTTTACCATGAATCGAAAACTCCTTGGTGAGTATAGGCTTGTACTTACAGTTTTGACTTGTCTAGAAGCTTCTCCTTCCCCGAAAGTGACGACCAGCTCGACGTAACCCCAGGGTTTGGTGGTGGACCCGTTGAAGGCTTGGAGGTCGGAACCTACGTATGGAGTGAGGTGGGAGTCGTTCAGCTTGAGGGTTTTGAAAAGATGGGAGTACATGATGTCGACCGAGCTTCCCTCATCGATCAGGCTGCGACGGACGTCAAAATTAGCCATCCCTGCTCGAACGAGCAGGGGAATCGTGGCGTTTGGGGCTCCTTCGGAGAGCTCTTCGAGGTAGAAGGTTATCGGATCTGATTTTCCCTTGAACTTCTGGAGGGTTGGCCTGAGATCTGAATTGGCGCTGATCAGCTCGTCAAACTTTCTCTTTACCGAGCTGATCGTGAGAGAGCCTGGGTCCCCGCCGTTGGAGATGACCATGGCGGTCGGGAATCCTTCCCATGGGCTCAGAGCAGAGGTCACTCCGATCGAGGGTATGAAGTCTTCTGGTCGGGTGACGGACAGGGCAACCTGCAGTGGTCTGCCGTCGGGTGAATTGTCCTCGTCAGAGTTCCTTGGACCTTCTTTCTTGGAGGATTCTCCCTTCTTCGTATACTTAGAAAGGCGACCTTCCTTAATCAGGGTCTCGATGGCATCTTTGAGGTGGATGCACTCGTCGGTCAGGTGCCCGTGGCTCTTGTGATACTTGCAGTATTTGGACTTGTCAGTCCCTGGCTTGGTGGGATTTGGCCTCGGGGGCTTGACGTTGGAGTTTTTAAACTCGGTGCTCTTGCATTTGGCCAGAATTCGTTCGCGTGAAACGTTAAGGGGGGTGTAGTCACTGAAACGACCAGCTGGTCCTCTGTGTTCCTTTGTGTCGTGGGGCCTGTCATCTTTTCTTTTTTCGTGGCCTCGGCGCGAAAGGGAATAGTCTTGGCTCGAGCTGCGGGCAGTGTCATTGCCTCTTGAGGCTTTCTTCACAGCCGTTTCGCCTTCCTCGAAAGCAATGTAAGCTTGGGCTTTGAGGAGGAGGGCGTCCATGGTGCGTACCTTCTCAATTTTGATGGCCTTCTTGAAGTCGCTCCCGGGGAGTAGCCCTCGTTCGAGGAGGTAACTCTTCATATGGTCGGTTGTCTGCACTTGGACGGCCTCTTTGTTGAACCTGTCGAGATATTCCCGGAGAGGCTCGTCGCTACCCTGGATGATAGCTTCGAGGGTCGCCTCGGATTTCGGTTGTCGGCGAGAGGCCGTGAAGTGGTTGGAGAAGAGCTTCTTGAGTTCTGCCCAGGAGTGGATGGAGTTGGGAGGAAGGTTCTTGTACCAGGTCATCGCTCCCTTTCTGAGTGTGGTCGGGAAGATCCGACATTTGATGGATCCTCGGACCACGTGGTAGTCCATGACGGCTTCGATGCTCCAAATATGATCGTCAGGGTCTGTGGTCCCGTCGTAGAGGTCCAGGGTCGGAGGCTTCTCCATTCCCCGGGGCAGGCGGGCTCGTCGGATCTCCTCTGACATATGGCTGCGGAAGTCTTCCTCGTCGCTTAGTCTCGGGGAAGATGAGTGCCTTTCGCGGTTGTTGTGTTTTCGCCGAGATTTAGCTTTTGGTTTTCCAGAAGCCTTGCGATTGTCCTTGGGAGGGGAACGTTTGCGGCCCTTTACCACGGTCTTGGCGGGTCCCCGACGATCTTGTTTGGGGGAGAAGCTTCCAGTTTCCTCCTCCTCAGGTTTCTGGTTCTTTGTACTCTTTCGCCGAGGAGAGCGGGAGTAGGATCTTCGGCGGCGGTACCTCTTGGACGGAGAGAGTGAAGACGAGGGTAAACGTCAGCGATATCTCCTCGGTGGGGAGCAAGAGGATGAAGAGGAACGCAATCGATAATGCCTCCGCGGGGGAGATCGGGGACGTCGCTTCCTTTCCAGCCTGTCGATTCGTTCACTTTGTAGCTGGATGAGGCGGTTGGTCTTCTTGAGGGCCGCGAGCAAGAGGACGGCTGTGGGGTCGGCATCCTCGGGGATGTCGACTTGCTCATGGTTGTCCTTGTACTGGGTCTCTTGCCTCCGAGAAGCATGAGTGGAGGAGGAGGTGGGCTGCCCGTCTCTGGAGTCAGCTTCATTGTTCTGGATTTGAGCTTGCTCGTTCCCATTGTTTTGGTCTTGAGCTTGCTCGTTCCTGGTGGGTTGGGAGGTTACGTGACCTGGTCTCCCTTGTCCGTCACCAGGGGTTTGGTGTCCTTCCCGTCGGTGTCGATTATGCCCGTCAGCTGTGGCAGCATGGATGAGGGGATCGAGCTGGAAGGGGTCGGGACCTCCCCGGTTGTTGTTGTTGTCGGCCATGATGATCGCAGGATGGATTTGCTTTGATCTTTGTTTTTTAAAAAAGGGGAAGCTTGTTTCACACAGACGGCGCCACTGATCGTACCTGATCAGAAGGATCGTCACGGCCTGCTCGAAACTGGATCTTTGAGAAGTGAAGGGGGTGTACCTGCAAGGTACTCCGATGCCAAAGTAAGAAAACGAGCAAAGGAGTGCAAGTACGAGCTAAAGGTTTAGAGAGATTGAATACCTGACCCTCTAGTGAAATAGGGTATTTATAGCCCCTAGCGCTGGGCCATGATCTCGCTACTGGGCTGGATTCCCAGGCCCAACTAGGAGACTGCCAGGTTTCCTAGGCGGAAATATCGGAGATGCGTGAGTGCTCTCCGTCCTGGTTAACACCCAGAAGTTCAAGGGAGACGCGGTCTTTTAAGGACCACGTGGACTCCGCATTATTCGGGGGGTTGGATGTGAAGGAACCCTACGAGGAGAAGGGTCCTCGGCAGAGTGGGTGCTCGCGGGGAGCATGTGCGCAGGGCACCAGATAGCTCGCGGGGAGCGTTATGCCGGGCAACGAGTAGACGAGCAGTCTTTGCTCTTTATGGGCCATGAGATGGTTTGGACCCCCAAGGTTAAGTGGGCCGCAAGTAGATTGGGCCGAATCTTGACCCAGTCCATAACAATTATTAAGTGAGAAGGCAGTAAATCGAAAGTTGTTTACATGTGAACTAGAGGTTGTTTGCATAGTACTTCGAATTGATACTATCATAGTGGACTTATCCCTAGCTTGGCAGCCCCAAGAAAAGGTATTGTTGATATTGAACTGGGTGAACAATTACTTGTGTTCTTTAAAGTTTCTACTCTGCACTTTTATATACCTTGTCATTGTGTGTTGTTTAGAGATCATTGTCTCGATATCTCTTAAGACATATGAGATATGAACATGAGAATTTCACATATGTGTGATGTTGTTGTTGCATGTTGAGAGTCCATGCATCCATGATGTTGGAACTTCACTTCTATTTATGACGTGGCCTCATTTCCTATGGTGATGGTTCAAGTGCGAGTAGCTAAAGTCCCTTGTCAGAGGATTTTAGAGAAGTGTTAACATGGTGATGGAATCTATTTTGATGTGCTCCAGTTCCAAGAGGGAATCGATCGTATGTTGGGTATCATGAAGGGAAATGAACCAGGTGTTCATATTTGGTACCACGTGCATTGAGTCAATGTCATTGCATAATAGATGTATGTTGTGATGAATAGTAAGTCGTTAAGTGCTTACATGATGAATTCTATGATGATAGTTGTATGTGTGTTATTTATGATGAATGAAGGTGTCAGTATACGCTGTATTGATGTTATTGAATTGTATACTATACTTGTAGAAGTTTACTTTTCTCTTATACCTTTTATAATGGATTATGATTACTCACCCATTCTGTTTGAATTATGCCTCCACGTGGGTAACGTGCAAATACTCACGAGTATCCGCAGATGTAAGAAAGATTGCTCATTGGAGTATTTATTAGTTTTCCATTAATTTAGAGGTGTCTTGCTCTGATATGTGACATAGGGTTAGGAATGCTTGGTTGTAATTTTATGCTATCAGAACCAATTAATCAAGTTCTAAGTTTCCGAGGCCTGATACATCTGAGTCTAATATTCATCAAAAGTTGTTTTAGAGCTTGTGATCACAGTATCTTATGATCATCATCATACTCTAATCATACATTCAGAAATCAGCACTAATCTTCAACAAAATGACAAAATGCATGTTCTAATACTTTTTAATGAAATTAAATCTTTCAATGATAAGGGGTTTAGTAAATATACCAGCCCATTGATGATCTATATCAATGAATTTTATATCTATTACACCCTTCTAAACATAATCTCTAATAAAATGATGTTTGATTTCAATATGCTTGGTGATGGAATGTTGAAATGGATTCTTTGTCAAACAGATAGCAACAGTATTATCTCAAAAGATAGGTATACTACTCCCACAAATATGATAATCCTTAATGTGATACATCATCTAGAGTAGTTATGTGCAATAACTAGTAGTTGAGATGTATTCAACTTCTGGTATGGGCAAAGCAATAGTTGCTTGTACTTTACTAGCCCGTGAGATAAGGTTTTCACCAATGAATTGACAGCCTTCACTTGTAAATTTTCTTTCAATTCTATCTCTAGTATAGTCAGCATCACAAAATCTAACAAGCTTATAGTCTAAAGATTTCTAATAAAGTAACCCTAGATTAGGTGTTCCCTTCAGATACTCTTAACAACTATTAAATGAGTTTCTATAGGATGTGATTGAAATCTTGCACCCAAATAGACACTGAATCAAACATCAGGTCTAGAAGTTGTTAGGTAAAGTAAAGAACAAATCATACCTTTATACAACTTATGGTCAACTTTAGTGCTACTTTCCTTTTTGCTCTGATTTGCAGGTTGGATGCATTGGAGTCATCCATCTTAATCTTCTTGAGAAGTTCCTTTGTATATTTTGTCTTATGAACATAATCTTTACCTTTGCATTGGTTGATTTGAATTCCAAGAAAGAATTTCAACTCTCCCATCATGCTCATTTTAAATTCAGCTTGCATAGTCTTGGAAAATTCTTTGCAAAGAGTTGCATTAGTAGAACCAAAGATAATATCATCTACATACACCTGAACAATCAATATTTCATTCTTTAGTGTCTTCCTGAAGAGTGTAGTGTCAACCTAGCCCTTTTTAAAAACCATTTTCTATCGGAAAATTACTCAATCTCTCATACCAAGCTCTGGGAGCTTGTTTGAGTCGATAACACGAAAATGTATCGTATATTTGGCTTAATTTACATGAATTATTCCCTTATTTTAATTCAATTATGTTGCTTTATTTCGGTATTACGTTGGTATTTTATTTTATTTCAGGTATTTAATAATTTTAAGCTTGCAAAGAAAATAATCGGAAAAAGGATCAAAATGAAGAGAAAAAGAGCTAAAAAGTGAAGAAATGGAAAAGGGCGCAAATAGCAAGGACGAAGGCCCATTAAGGACCAAGGCCCGTGAAGAAGACACGCCCTGAAGGAGGAAGTGACGACCGTCATCCCCTTACTGCCATCCGTCATGCTTATCTCATTAGCGTGTGACGTTAGTCAAACGCTCACACACTCACAAAAGCGTTTCAAATCCCTACTTTCTAGCCTCCTATTTCTCCTCCGTAAAACCAATTCTAGAACGAGCAAGAGCAACAGATCGATAAAACCTAGTTGAAGGCAACCACTATAAATACCAGAGGCTTTTATCAAACGACTCTCTCTCTCTTCTCTTCGGCCATTTTTCTGCAATTAAATTTTACGCCGTTTTCATTCCAGTTCAAGATTTATTTCCCTACCCTGTTAGCACTAGTTTTCCATATTGGGAACCTATTGCAATTGATTTTTTTTCTTCCAGATTCAGAATTAGTTTTAGTTTTAGGATTCAATTTAATTTTTGCAATTCATTTTCTGTTCCGGATCAAGCTATTAGTACTACCATATTTCCAATTTCAATCGAGTATTTAATTCAGGTTTTATTTTTAGTTGCAATTATTATTTATTCTGATTTATTGAATATGCCTGGAATAATACTATTTGCCTGCAATTCTTATTCTGGTTTGCTATTTAAAATTATGTCCGGCTAAATATATTATACCGGTATGTAAGGTCACATAACTGAGGGAGTCTAGTAGTGCTGTCAACTTGATTTATTAATGAAAAATTATTTATCTGGTTACAATTTCTAATACTAAATTAAACCGTTTTGTTACGAGTGTAAAAAGCGATAGAAGTTAAATTCAATAAAAACGAGCGTTTGAGGTCTTAACTGGACAGTAGGGATTGAGAATTAACCTTAAATACAGCGAGAGCGCTTTAAGGTTAATTTGTCTTCATTTGTTTTCAAAACTCATTTTAGACTTTAATTGATACAACGAGAGCGCTAACTTAGGTTTAATAATAAGATTGAAATCAATAAACACGAGAGTGTGAGAGGAATGTTTTTAAAATAATGATTTCTACGGAAAGATATTTTAAAATTACGATTTGCATTGATAGTTTACTAGATTCCCGATGTCCGACTATTACATACCGGTGTACTTCCTTATAATTCAAATTAAGTTTAATTCCCCTATTTTTCCGTCTGATCCTAATTAATCAGATCACTAGCCTTAGATTTACGTAGTAACGATTAAAAACCGTAGTTTGACTCTTAGTCAGAATCATTAGACATACCCACTTTGTCGGATCATGAATCCATAGAGAGATTTCTTAAACTTGAAAACATAATCTAGATGGATAGAATCCTCAAATCCAAAAGGTTATTTGACATACAGTTCTTCAGAAATCACATTATTCAAGAAGGCACTTTTGACATCCATTTAATATAGATTAATATTATGATTAATAACATAGGAAAGGAGTAGTCAGATTTCCTCTAACCTTGAAATAGGTGTAAAGGTTTCAAAGAAATCTATACCTTCTTGCTGACTGAAACTTTGAGTTACCAGTCTAGCCTTATTTCTTACCACTTCTCCTTATTTATTGAGTTTGTTTCTAAAAACCCATCCGGTGAGGTCTGGGTACTAAATCACAAACATTATTTCACTGAAACTGGTTCAAATCTTCTTGCATTTCCATAATCCATCCATCATCTGAGAGTGCTTCATCAACAAAATTTGGTTCAATCATGGAAATGGGTCCTAGAATAAAGTGTTCTCCTCTAAATGTAGATCTTGTTTTTCTAGGACTATCCTTATTTCTAATGATTTATTCTTCTATATGTGAATACTTATAATTGAAGGAGCTCTTGGTTTGTGTTGCTTCTTGAGAATTAATAAGAGCTTGTTCAGCTGCTTCATGAGCTTCAAGAGTTGGATTAACTTCTAGATGACCTATCTTTTGATGGTTGAGCATCTTCTGAATGCACAACTTCTAAATGCTGAGAAGACTCTAAACAATTAACCACAATGGGTTAAGATACAATTGAGCATCCAATGCCAGAGAAGTCTTTAGATACCTACAAATTTGTAAAATTCTCAACAAGCTCTGACATTTTAGTGTCAGGCTCTTGGTCATCAAATCAGAAATATATAGACTCTTCAACCATTTGGGTTTCAGACTCTGTATGCCTTAGAGCGTTCAGAGTATCCTAAGAAGATACCCTTTTTAGCCTTAACGTCGAATTTCTTATTATAACTTTGTTGCTCAGAATGTAACAAGTACATCTAAACTGATGAAAATAAGAATGGCTTTCTTCCCTTGAAAAGCTCATATGATGTTTTGTTCAGAAGTAGTATAATATAGATTCTGTTCTGAACATAACATGTTGTTTTAATAGCTTCTACCCACAAGTACTTTGGCAAATTATTTTCATGGATCATGGTTCTAGCCATTTCTTACAAAGATATGTTCTTTCTATCTACAACCCCATTTAGCCGTGGAGTTCTAAGGGAGGATAACTCATGAAGAATTCTAAGGTTTTCACAAAAAGTCTCAAATGACTCATTTTTAAATTCTCCTCCATGATCACTTTTGATTTTCAAGGTTTTTCAATCTTTTTCATTTTGTACTTGTTTTCAGAAGACAATGAACACTTGATATGAATCACCTTTGGATCTAAGAAATTTAACCCAAGTCCATCTAATGTAGTCACCAACTATGACCAGTCCATATTTCTTCCCATTAATTGATGCAGTACTAACAAGACCAAACAATTCTACATGAAACAGATCTAAGGGTCTGGAGGCAGAGACAATGTTCTTTGGTTTAAAAGAGGTTTTAACCATATTTCCTACTTGACATGCTCCAAAAAAAGTATTTGAGTGATAACTAAAGTTTGGGAAACCACTAACAAGTTTTAAATTGCTAAGCTTAGAAATTAATCTCTAGTTAAAATGACCCAACCTTCTGCGCCAGAGCCATTTTTCATCGCTCATTGATAGAAGGAAAAGCATATTTTGATCTTCCAACTCATAAAAATTGATTTCATAAACATTTCCTTTTCTCTTTCCTTTGAATACTATGGACTTGTCCGAATAATTAAAAACTATACAAATGTTCTTATTAAACACTACTTCATAACCACTGTCATAGAATTGACTTATGATTAGTAGGTTATATTTTAGGTCATCTACAAGCAAAGCATTATTGATAGAGATAGAGTTACCAATTGTACCCATGCCAATTATTTGGCCTTCCAGGTTTCCTTTAAATCCCATGTTTCCTCCATCTTTCAAAGTGAGGATTTGGAATATATGCTTTTCTCCCGTCATATGCCGTGAGCATCCACTGTCCATGTACCAAGATTGCTGCTTTGCTCCTCCCTCTAAACATATCTGCAACAAAAACAATTTCAGACTTAGGTACCTATAATTTGATGGGTCCTTTGGGTTAGTTCGGAAAGGTTTCTTCTGATCTTGTACTCTAGCTCTTGAGTAGTGAGATTTTGAATCATTCAATACTTTTGTTATGGAAAATATATGTCTTGAAAATTCTTAGTCTTTGTTTTTTAGCCACCAGAATCTTAAACTCTAGAATCATGGGTTCTGGTTTCTTAGGAACCTTAGACTTAGAGGTATGTGGTTCTGATTCTCCTAGAACATTAGACTCCATAGTCTTCAATTCTGACTGATTTAGAACTTCTACTTTGTCATTAGAAGGAACAAAGTCAGAATAAAATACTTTCTAAGCAGAACTACGAGAGAGATTCTGCAGATTTTTTCCATATACCAAATTCTAAATCAACAGTTTTTTCAGTGCAACCAAGACTCTCTCCCTTTCTTCTACTTATACTATATATCATATAAGCAATTTTAGTTTTATTAAAGCCGAAAATGTCAAACTCTTGAAGTGTCATATCATACTCATTGAGAGGTTTATTAGATATTTTTTTTAATAAAGCAATCTGATATCTTTCCAGTTTGTTAATCTTCTCTTTGGAATATTTTATATCAACTTTTAAGAGGTCATAGTCTCTTTTTAAAATTATCAATTGGTTGTATTTTTCTTGACTACATCTCGTAATACCTTGAATGTGAACAATTAAATCAGAGCAAGATAGTTTAGAAAGTACCTCAGTTTGTTCTTCAGAGTCTGAGCTAGAACCTGGGTCAGATTCTTTGTCTGAAGATAATGAAGCCATTAGAACCAAATTGGCTTCTTCCTCATCTTTGTAGATTCTTCTTCTTTGTCAAATTCATCCCATGTGTCATACCCCAATTTTTGACCCTAAGATCTTACCTCATTTGCATATTAGTCATCAATCAAGAGTTTCGTCTTAAAGCTCTGCTCTCGGTGTTATGCTCTTTTCATCTGTAAGAGGAATCATCAAACACCAATGTTTTTCTTGTATATGTTGTTTTACTAACCAAAATACCAAAAATATTGCCTTGTGATTTTGTATGTTTGTGTTTTGTAGGTACCAAGTCAAAGTATCCTTCAAAAAGGGCATTTTTCAACAATTTCACTGTGCAAATCGATTTGCATAAGGTGTAAATCGATTTACACAACTGTTTCTGCACCAGATTTTGCTTCTGCCATCAGTGCAAATCGATTTGCATAATGTGAAAATTGATTTACATAACTGTTTTTGCCCCAGATTTGGCCTTTTTTCAGCAATGTAAATAGATTTGCATAAAGTGTAAATCGATTGCACCAGTGCGAATTTGGAAAAATGAAGGCAAATTTCAGCTTTTGGAAGTGTTGACATCATTTGTAAGCATGGGAAGCATGACATAGCTCTTGTATTTGATTGCCTACATCATTTGATCATAAACCCTCATGTGATTGCATCAAGACCATTGGATCTCTTTTTTGGCTCCAAATCCATCTCCCAAGCCTAATTCTATTTTCCAATCCTAACTCCAAACTACAAAATTTCCCAAGCCTAAGTGCTATAAATTGAGCCATTCCCCTCTTCATTTTTCAAGCTTTGATAGCCAAGAAAACTCTTGCTCTTTCTCTCCTCACCTCTTCCAAACCCCTCACTCAAAGCTCTTGTTTCTTCCACAAAAATTAGGGAGTCACATCTTGAACCTCACTAATTTAGAGCTAAACCTCAACCTAAACATCACTTTCTTCATGAATTGTGAGAGATCAAGGCTTGTGGTTGTGTGTTCTTGAAGAAGATTCAAAGTTTGTGAAAGATTTGGTAAAATTCTAGATCCTTTCCATAATCCAAGTTGTGATCCATTGTTGTTTATGTTTGATGCACCTTTGGTGCTACATTGATGAGTTTTGCTTGCTTACTTGATACATTTTCGTGCACAAATTGATCCAAGATCACAAGGTGTTTGGTTTTATGTTTAAACAAGTTTTCTTCTCTTTATTTGCTGTTTTTTTGAAAACTGTGTTGTGCAAATCGATTTACATCTGGTGCAAATCAATTTACATAACTAAAAACTGCGCAGATTTGAAAACAGAGTTATGTAAATCGATTTACACTCTGTGCAAATCGATTTACATCTGAGCAGAATGTGTTTTTTTGCCTTTTTTTAACTTGTTTATGGTTCTAACTCATCTTCTACTCCATTCTTTTGATATTTTCTTTGAATCACAAGTTAGAGGCCTAATTTCTCTCTAATTTCAATGGACTTAGGGCGTCGATAGGATGGGAATCCAAATCCGCAAAATTAAGTGATTGAAATTATGGATGAAAGGAGCTTTTGAATGTGGTTCCATCTTTTACTTTTTATTTTGATCGATGAAAGTCTTAATGCCATGAGAATTCTTATGGATTCTTGGAAAAGACTAGATCGCTCCCTATTTTTCTTTTCGTGCGGTATTGCTTTCGGAGAGTGATCTACATATCGCTTCTCTCGCATGCATTAGCACATAAAGTTTTGACCAGCCTCGTTGTAGGGTGATTTCTACATAAATCACTTGGCGATCTGCTTAACATAGCGCAATATTTCGTGTCCCGAATAAAAAAAGATCAAATATGGAAGAGAATTGTATGCGGTTGATTTAAGACTTATGGAGGTTTATCGTGTAGTCTCTATGATTTTATCAAGCTTCTGATAAATGTCCATTGAATTTAAATTCGAGAACATCCTTCACTCACCATCGATCTTCCTTACTAACTTTGATAACATACTTGACAAGTTTCAAGATGGTTATCTTTAACATCTAACAACTAACTTTAATTTCCGCAATTTATTATACCGCTCTTTATATTTCTCGCCTGATCGCTTTATTTTATCATTTCATCATATTTACATTCCGCTATTTTCTCTTTGTCCATTTGGACATTTATATTCCGCTATTTTCTCTTTGTCCATTTGGACGTATGTTTATGCTTCCGCTATTTTTCTTTTGTCCACTTGGACCATACTTTACTTTTATGTTAAAACACTAATAAACAACAAAAATCTAAAAAACAGCTAAGGCTCTTTTTCGGACTATTGGTTACTATCCCTAGCATTTCGGAGATTCGGACTTATGGACTCAGTACCTCTGGACCCTTATTCCGTTATTACTCTGTTGTTATTTTGTCTGTCTGGAATTGGATTGTTGTCTGTTTGTGTATGCAGGTATTTCCTTAAAAGTCCTTGATGGTTAATTCCAAGGCATTGATATAAGGATTTTACCCGAGAACAGCCGTTACTCTGCCCGATTTTCGTCAGAATTTTAATGTGCTTAATGCAAAGTTGTGCTAAAGTCAATAAGTTCATCTGGATCCCCAAGTGATAATGTGTTGGTTTAGTGTCGATAGTCCAAAGGATGGGAAATCTACCTTGACCCGTAATGTCAAGTGTTGGCTTCTTATTTCGGTTAGACCGTTTCTTTCCTTAGCTTTTATTTTACGCAATAGGATAGCCTCTTCATCTCCTCCCTTCTTTAATTTTCAAAATATTCTCCCTTTTTACAAAACCTTCTTATGTTTGCAATCTTTTCAAAACCTTTTCTTTTAAAATATCTTTTGCCCTTAGTGGCCTTTCTTCAAAAGTTTAGACACGATTAATTGTTGAAACGAGTGGCGATATCCCACGATTTTGAAATTGATTGATATAATGAGATCCTTTCCGCGTGAGAGAGCTAGTGGCATACTTGTCGATCTCTATCCGAGTTGGAGCCCTTCTTTCATTTGCGAAGCAAAGAACTCATTTGTTCTCATGCTCAAGATCAATGGCTGAGTATTTCTCTCCAACGACGATAAAGTGTCTATTCGTTTTAAAACGTTTTTCCCTTTAAGCGGAACTACATTAGCTCTGACTTCTCCATTGCACCGAGGAGGTATGTAGGCACAAAGCTTAATGCTTTTCCGAGCTTATTTTAAAAATAAAACAAACCCTTTTCTTTAGCACACACGACACAGATTTTCAAAAAGTTTCCTGTGGAGTACCACAGATATGAGGGGTGCTTAAAACCTTCCCCTTGTATAATCAACACCTGTACCTAAGATCTCTTCTTTTTTGTTTTAAAAACAAACTTTGGGTTTTTTTCGTTCTTTTCCCTTTTCCTTTGGAAACAATAAAGCGCGGTGGCGACTTTCACTGAAATATTGAGTCGAGTCAATCCTATGGCTTCGATCTCAAATTTTCCCCGCTACAGAAAAAAATGGCGACTTCACTAGGGATTCAGTTTTAAGTGTGTTAAGCCTATTTTTGTTTATCTGTGTGTTTTATTTGTATATATGGTTGTGTGCTTTGTTTGTTTAGTTTCTTTTTTTTCTTTTTGGTGCTCGATGGTTCCTCTGTGATGAGATAAAGTTCTAACCCGGAATTTTGTGAGTAACTTGAGATAGGAGGTGGTAAGACCAATAGTCGCATGCCAGGAGAAATCCTTAGCATGAGCGTCATATGGTGGAACCCCAATCAGTGGAGGCCTCATGGAAGGAAGTAGATGTTGTTACGAATCATCGTAAGAACGCTATTACTTTCAATAGTGAGTGTCCGTAAAAGCTGAATGACCTAGAACCCTTTTAACCCATCTAAGCCTTTTTAGGATGTAGCGCAGAAACAAGATCAAGTACCAATTTGAGCTTGTTGTCATGCGATGCTACGCTCAGATGAGGTCTTCTTAGGCATATTATTGGCGCCCATGAGCAATTGTGCGAGCCGGTAGTATCCGATAGAAGATTGAAAACTCTGGGAACCTTTGTAGAACCCGTTCGGCAGGTACAAAATTCCCTAGTACATACCTTTGTGGGTGGTTCTTAACCTTGACTCCATGCTCATGACGTCGAACCTTTGAACCCTGTTTGTGCGACCATATGTGATCTTGATTGTGATTGATGCATAAACCATGCATCCATGCATTCATTTGATTTCCAAGGAACTCATAGGTCTTTCTTTGTAAACATCATCAGTTTCATCAAACTCAATGGATCTTGGGTGTTGATGAGGTGAAAACCTTAATCCACCAAAATGGATGATTGATCTTGATGATAACTTGATCAAAGCTTTGATCCAATATAGGATTTACCTCCTTCATGTTCTGATGTTTACAAATTAATAACTTGAATTCCTTGAAAATCAAATAAATAAAAAGCGACAACAACAATTGCATCATTTGCATACATACATCCAGGTTGTCCAGAAAACTTATCCTTGTCTGTCTCCATCTTTAGAGTTTGTCTGTCTACCGTCAAGCTAATTCCTCCACACAAGTACGGAACTAGAGCCAACGTCAGATTAAGAATGGAATACCAAGAGCAACACAATGCAGAGGTCAGAATGGAAATAGATGAGTTGAAGTCAGGCATGACCAAGCTCACTGAGATGCTGCAAGTTTTGATTGCTAGAGGAGAACCGCCTCAGAAGACTGTCATTGTTGAAGTCTCAAGTGCTGATGTTGACCCTCAACCTACTCAACAACCACCTTTTACATGGCCTGAGTTTGGTTTGCCACCTGGTTACACTCCTCCCTATGAGAAGACTCCTGGTATTGGTCAATCTTCACAACTTGTGATTGGTCAAGCTTCAAATCCAGTGTTTCACGCTCCTATCTTCACTGAATCTCAGCCTATTGTGCATACTGTTACTCAGCCTACTTATGTGAATCCTCTGTTTGAATATCAAGCTGCCCGTTCCCAGAATGGAAGTCAAGGAGATGTTGGAGATATTGAAGATGTCAAAGAGCAGTATCATACTTTAGAAAAGCGCCTGAGAGCTATGGAAGGAAATGATTACTTTGGGGTTGCTGCTGAGAATATGTGTTTGGTTTCCGACTTTGTCATGCCTGCAAAATTCAAGACTCCTGAGTTTGAGAAATATAAAGGGAACACTTGCCCAAGAAGCCATTTGACCATGTACTATCGCAAGATGGCTGCTTATACCCAGAATGGAAAACTACTTATCCATTGCTTTCAAGATAGTTTGATTGGAGCTTCGCTGAAATGGTATATGGGGCTTGAGAAGAGTCACATTCATTGCTTCCAAGATCTGACTGATGCTTTCATGAAACAATATAAGTATAATCTGGACATGGCCCCCGATCGCCGACAATTGCAAAGCATGTCTCAAAAAGAGAAAGAATCTTTCAAGGAGTACGCTCAACGCTGGAGAGAGCTAGCTTCTCAAGTGGAGCCACCTTTAGCTGAAAAGGAACTGACTGGCATGTTTATGGACACTCTCTCACCTTTCTTTTAGAAGAAGATGATTGGTAGTGTATCTTCCAACTTCACAGACTTGGTAACCATTGGTCAGAGACTTGAAGAGGGAATCAAAAATGGGAAAGTTACTCATGTTGCTGAATCTTCTGGTGGATCGAAGAAACCTTATGGAAACTTCCACAAGAAGAAAGAGAATGAGACTAATGTTGTGTCAGATGATAGAAGGAGATCTCGTCGTAGACCTCAAAATGGTGATCAACCTTATGTAGCCGCTGTCGCTCCTGTGCAAGTTCAAGTTTCTCAACCTCAGGTTGCTAATCAGAATCAGAACCGCGATAGGACTCACTTTGATCCTATTCCTATGACTTATACTGAACTGTATCCTGCTTTGGTCCATAAAGGGTTGATCACAACAAGAGCCATGCCGCCTCCTCGAAACCCTCCCTCAAAAGGATTTTGACCTGATCTTCATTGTGAATTCCATCAGGGTGGTGTTGGCCATGATTTAGAAGGTTGTTATGCTTTGAAGACTAGAGTTCAAGATTTGGTGAGATCAAAGATGCTCTCTTTCAAGGATGTTGGTCCCAATGTTGTCACCAATCCTTTACCAGATCAGAGTGGCTGAAAACAAGTCAAAGCCCGATTTTCCTAAAGCCAAGTGTTTCAGACGAGATAGCTCATCTTTGTTGCTGATTAGTCACTAGGCCTTGTTTCTGTACTGTTTGTATTTCCTTTATTGTGCTGTTTACTTTTAGACTTTGTTTGTTTCTGAATGGTTATTTTAATGAAATGAGCATTGCATATTTTGAATTCATTCACATATATTATGTTTATACCTTCTTTTACAAAACTTTTTCTTCCATTTTCTTTCTCTATCAAATTTGTGTTTTATGCAAAGATTGGAGGGGGGATGATGACAACGAAATACCCAAGTTGTTGAAATGTATGCTTTCAAATAAAACTTAGCTGATGATGTACAGGCATTGTTTCAATTCCCAAACACTGGAGAAATAAGGAAGTTAATCCCTTGTCAACCCCTCTGAGCCTTCGAAGTTGGTGTTTCTTTCTGTACGAAAAAACCCGCATTTTAAACCTGGGGCAGGGTAGTTCTCAGTTAATTTGGCTGTGCATTCTATTTCAAGAGAATCATTCAGTACACCTTTCAACAAAGGTTTCAATCACAAGCGTTCCTCCGCACACATCAAAGAAGTGTTGGAGATGTCAATCAAAAGCTGACGATGGTTATTCTTAATCATTAAGCAAGGCAGTCACTATCTTAAAAAAAATGCATCAAAAAAATAGAATCAAAGAAAAGCCCGCTAAGTCAAAATTCCAAAAAGATGACTTAGGCAAAAATAGGGGCATCCCGTTGACTGTAAGTTCAAAAGTAGACAGTTCAGGCAAAAGTTAGGGATATCAAAAAAAAAAAGATGAAAAAAGAGAAGTCAATAAATTCCTGAACAACACAATGTTGTGACTACCAAAAGGAGGAAGTGACTGCCATCTCAAAAGTTCTTTTTGCTTATGAACTATCATCATTATCAAAGGTGCAATTCCAGGAGCCTCTTGGAACCTGAAGGCATAAGCTGAATTAACTTAGTTTTAGGATTGGAGATCATCACGAAGAAGGGGTGGGTACAATCAAATTTTGAGCCTTATATCCTTTGTTTCTAAAACCATGAACCTGGCCACGTTACAACCTTTAAAAGACCTAATTGAAGCAAGTTTTTTTTTGAAAGCATACTACAACAAGGTTGCGTAAGTTGACTCCCATGAGATTTGCCAATCATTTGTTTTGATACCATATATTTGCTTTATCTTTCACTTTGAAAGTCTTAACCTTCATGTTTTGACCAGTGATTCCATTTTGCTTTACATCAATAACATCATTCCAATAATGACTTTGATTTCAAAAATATTCTTGGAGCATTGCATTAAAATTACCATTCTTGAATGAACATTTTATTTGCAAGTAAGCACTCATCTTTCAGGAAGTTCAAACAGTCGAGAAACTTGATCAGTGATCCTATCAGGGGCACGTTACTTCAAGATCCAGTTGTTCAGATGTTAAGTCAAGTTTTGTTGATCAGAATATCCTTTCAAGACTTATACTGGGCAAGCCATCCCAACATGCATTTCAAGAATTGAAGCCATGATCAGTTCATCCTCTAGTACAATTCAACTGAAGCCATGACCAGTTAACTTACAACAATTGGTCAATCAGGGGCAATCTTCTTCAGCAATCCCCAAGCAGTTTATCAGTCCTTCTTAGAGGATCACCAGTCTGATATAGTTACCAATGTGACAAGAAGTGTGTCCAGGCATCTTCTTCATAAGCAGAGTTGGCAAAGCTCCCACGTTGAGGAATCAGAGTTCCTATCGTGCCTCACAAAAGAGTCTACCTCAATCGTCACAAATTATTGCATTGCATTAAGCATTCGTCATGCATAGAAAAATATAACATCATGCATAGAAACAAATTCATACTCATTTACATTCTTCCGAGGTCTTGTTATTATCAACCTCTTACCTTGAGATCAAAGTCCAACTCACTTGGCACCTACCAAAAACAGATACTTGTTTGTCTTCTCCATCTAGTGCTATTCCTAGATGTCTCTTTCTTTCAGTGCCATTCCTGAAAGATGTTTCCCACTTTATTCAGTGTCGTTCCTGGATATTGTGATTTCTTGCCTCATTCAGTGCCATTCCTGAGTGTTGTGATTCTTTCTTCTTTCAGTGTCATTACTGAAAGATGCTTCTCACTTTATTCACTGCCATTCTTGGATATTGTGATTTCTTACCTCATTCAGTGTCATTCCTGAGTGTTGTGATTCTTTCTTCTTTCAGTGTCATTTCTGAAAGATGCTTCTCACTTTATTCACTGCCATTCTTAGATATTGTGATTTCTTACCTCATTCAGTGCCATTCCTGAGTGTTGTGATTCTTCTTTCTGTCAGTGCCATTCCTAAAAGATGTTTCTCAACTTATTCAGTGCCATTCCTGGATATCGTGATTTTCTCACTTCATTCAATGCAATTCTCGAATGTTGTGATCTTCACTTTATTCGCTGCTATTCTTGAATATCGTGATCCTTTTATCTAGTGCCATTCCTGGATATCATTTTCTCACTTCATTCAATGCTATTCTTGGATGTCGTGATCTTCACTTTATTCACTGCTATTCTTGAATATCGTGATCCTTTTATCCAATGCCATTCCTGGATGTCCTTTCCAAATTCAGTCATGTCTTACTCTTGGGAGCTTCTGTTCACTGTCTCTTTCTCCCATGAAGTCCAGTGCCATTCCTGGATAACACATGCCTTTTCCCAGTGGAATCCTTTCTTATCTCCCCAGTGGTGTTATATTTCTCACTATTCCATAATCATACTTGATGCACCCATTAGCATCACATCATACCTTAGGTTCAAAAATTGTGTGTTTTATATTTAAGTCTCTTCAATTACGTCGAGCCGAGGATTTTAACCCTCACATCTCTGGATAGCAGAAACTTAAATAGGGGCATCTGTCATACCCCAATTTTTGACCCTAAGATCACACCTCATTTGCATATCAGTCATCAATCAAGAGTTTCATCTTAAATCTCTGCTCTCAGTGATATGCTCTTTTCATCTGTAAGAGGAATCATCAAACACCAATGTTTTTCTTGTATATGTTGTTTTACTAACCAAAATACCAAAAATATTGCCTTGTGCTTTTGTATGTTTGTGTTTTGTAGGTACCAAGTCAAAGTATCCTTCAAAAAGGACATTTTCAACAATTTCACTGTGCAAATCGATTTGCATAAGGTGTAAATCGATTTACACAACTGTTTCTGCACCAGATTTTGCTTCTGCCATCAGTGCAAATCGATTTGCATAATGTGCAAATCGATTTACATAACTGTTTTTGCCCCAGATTTGGCCTTTTTTCCGCAATGTAAATAGATTTGCATAAAGTGTAAATCGATTGCACCAGTGCGAATTTGGAAAAATGAAGGCAAATTTCAGCTTTTGGAAGTGTTGACATCATTTGCAAGCATGGGAAGCATAACTTAGCTCTTGTATTTGATTGCCTACATCATTTGATCATAAACCCTCATGTGATTGCATCAAGACCATTGGATCTCTTTTTTGGCTCCAAATCCATCTCCCAAGCCTAATTCTATTTTCCAATCCTAACTCCAAACCACAAATTTTCCCAAGCCTAAGTGCTAAAAATTGAGCCATTCCCCTCTTTATTTTTCAAGCTTTGATAGCCAAGAAAACTCTTGCTCTTTCTCTCCTCACCTCTTCCAAACCCCTCACTCAAAGCTCTTGTTTCTTCCACAAAAATTAGTGAGTCACATCTTGAACCTCACTAATTTAGAGCTAAACCTCAACCTAAACATCACTTTCTTCATCAATTGTGAGAGATCAAGGCTTGTGGTTATGTGTTCTTGAAGAAGATTCAAAGTTTGTGAAAGATTTGGTAAAATTCTAGATCCTTTCCATAATCCAAGATGTGATCCATTGTTGTTTATGTTTGATGCACCTTTGGTGCTACATTGATGAGTTTTGCTTGCTTACTTGATACATTTTCGTGCACAAATTGATCCAAGATCACAAGGTGTTTGGTTTTATGTTTAAACAAGTTTTCTTCTTTTTATTTGCTGTTTTTTTGAAAACTGTGTTGTGCAAATCGATTTACATCTGGTGCAAATCGATTTACATAACGAAAAACTGCGCAGATTTGAAAACAGAGTTATGTAAATTTATTTACACTCTGTGCAAATCGATTTACATCTGAGCAGAATGTGTTTTTTTGCCTTTTTTTAACTTGTTTTTGGTTCTAACTCATCTTCTACTCCATTCTTTTGATATTTTCTTTGAATCACAAGTTAGAGGCCTAATTTCTCTCTAATTTCAATGGACTTAGGGCGTCGATAGGATGGGAATCCAAATCCGCAAAATTAAGTGATTGAAATTATGGATGAAAGGAGCTTTTGAATGTGGTTCCATCTTTTACTTCTTTATATTTTGATCGATGAAAGTCTTAATGCCTTGAGAATTCTTATGGATTCTTGGCAAAGACTAGATCACTCCCTATTTTTCTTTTAGTGCGGTATTGTTTTCAGAGAGTGATCTACATATCGCTTCTCTCGCATGCATTAGCACATAAAGTTTTGACCGGCCTCGTTGTAGGGTGATTTCTACATAAATCACTTGGCGATCTGCTTAACATAGCGCAATATTTCGTGTCCCGAATAAAAAAAGATCAAATATGGAAGAGAATTGTATGCGGTTGATTTAAGACTTATGGAGGTTTATCGTGTAGTCGCTATGATTTTATCAAGCTTATGATAAATTTCCATTGAATTTAAATCCGAGAACATCCTTCACTCACCATCGATCTTCCTTACTAACTTTGATAACATACTTGACAAGTTTCAAGATGGTTATCTTTAACATCTAACAACTAACTTTAATTTCCGCAATTTATTATACCGCTCTTTATATTTCTCGCCTTATCGCTTTATTTTATCATTTCATCATATTTACATTCCGCTATTTTCTCTTTGTCCATTTGGACATTTATATTCCGCTATTTTCTCTTTGTCCATTTGGACGTATGTTTATGCTTCCGCTATTTTTCTTTTGTCCACTTGGACCATACTTTACTTTTATGCTAAAACACTAATAAACAACAAAAATCTAAAAAACACCTAAGGCTCTTTTTCGGACTATTGGTTACTATCCCTAGCATTTTGGAGATTCGGACTTATGGACTCAGTACCTCTGGACCCTTATTCCGTTATTACTCTGTTGTTATTCTGTCTGTCTGGCATTAGATTGTTGTCTGTTTGTGTATGCAGGTATTTCCTTGAAAGTCCTTGATGGTTAATTCCAAGGCATTGATATAAGGATTTTACCCGAGAACAGCCGTTACTCTGCCCGATTTTCGTCAGAATTTTAATGTGCTTAATGCAAAGTTGTGCTAAAGTCAATAAGTTCATATGGATCCCTAAGTGATAATGTGTTGGTTTAGTGTCGATAGTCCAAAGGATGGGAAATCTACCTTGACCCGTAATGTCAAGTGTTGGCTTCTTATTTCGGTTAGACCGTTTCTTTCCTTAGCTTTTATTTTACGCAATAGGATAGCCTCTTCATCTCCTCTCCTTCTTTAATTTTCAAAATCTTCTCCCTTTTTACAAAGCCTTCTTATGTTTGCAATCTTTTCAAAACCTTTTCTTTTAAAATATCTTTTGCCCTTAGTGGCCTTTCTTCAAAAGTTTAGACACGATTAATTGTTGAAACGAGTGGCGATACCCCACGATTTTGAAATTGATTGATATATTGAGATCCTTTCCGCGTGAGAGAGCTAGTGGCATACTCGTCGATCTCTATCCGAGTTTGAGCCCTTCTTTCATTTGCGAAGCAAAGAACTCATTTGTTCTCATGCTCAAGATCAATGGCTGAGTATTTCTCTCCAACGACGATAAAGTGTCTATTCGTTTTAACAATCACCTTTAGTCTATACTTGGCAGGAAGACTCCTAAGAATCTTCTTGACATAATTAGCAGTAGTAAACGTTTGCTCAACACTTGAAGATCAGATAAAAGAACTTGAAACCTAGAGAACATGGTTTCAATTTCTTCACCCTCCTTCATTTTGAATAACCAATATTGTTGAACCAAAAGATTTTCTTTAGCTTTTTTAACTAGTTGATTCCCTTCATAAAAAGCACATAGATTTGAAGATAGTTTTGGCAGTAGATTTTTCTAGAATCTTGAGATACTCAGAGTGAGGTAGAACATCTATCAAGATTCCTCCAACTATGTGATGCTTTCTGTATACCTTTTTCTGATCAGGTGTGATGCTCTTTTTATCAACCATCATACCTACTCCATCAATAGAAAAATCAATACCATCTTCAAGAATATCCCATAACTCATCATCAAGACCTATAATGCGAGCATACATCTTGCTTTTCCACCACTCAAATTCAGTAGAATTTCCACTAAATGTTGGAGGTTTGGAAATATAGTTATTCTTCTCAGATGTTTATTAGTTTTATCATTGTTAATAACTTCATATTCAGGCATAATTTTTTTCTCTCAAGATATTTTTTGTACCACTATTAAGTGTTGATGCATAGACCATGCTCTGATGCCAACTGAAGGTGAGAAAAACACAAAAAGGGGGTTGAATTGTGTTGACTTTTTCTTCTTAAGATTTGTTATGAGATTCTGGTTTAAAATCTAATTCAAATTCTGATTGATAGCAGAGGATAATATTGAACAAAAATAAAGAATAAAGCAACACATCACACAAGCAATTTATCCTGGTTCCTCCTACAAATCAAGAGTAGTCCAGTCCCCTTGCATTTCCAAGAGATTTTCACTATAACCGAATCTAACTACAAGTTGCTCAAACACACAAGCAAGAGACTTATAATGCCCAAACACACAAGTAAGGTACTTAATTTCTCAAGCACACAAGCAGGAGACTTATGATTTCTCAAGCACACAAGCATAAGACTTTTACAAATGCTCAAGCACATAAGCTAGAGACTTCACAAATTCTCAAGCACATGCAAAAGAGACTTCTTTGCTTAAGCACGCTTTCAAAAGACTTCTAACAATCTATCTAACAGATAAATGATAGTGATAGTTACACTAGATATACTATCAGAGGTGTAAACATATTACAAAATAGAAAACTCTAAGACTTAAGAACTTCTACGAATGTACAACGGTAAGAAGCTCTAAGTAATCTTGTGCTCTTTGTTTTGAGAAAGTAACTTCTCCTTTTTCTTGTCAAGGCTCAATGTTGTATTTATCTCCAAATCTTCAGCTTCTTTATTAGAGTTTCATGAAAGAGTCGTTGGAGAAACTCTTCGAGAATAAGAGAGTCGTTGTAGAGAGGAATCAATAGATCCATCGCAAAGCTTTCGCAAATGGATAATATTGTTGCAAGCTCATTTGAACATCCTTTCCTACAAAAGAAATTATTAGTTGCAAATGTTTAGGCTTCTACAACTTTCTTCTGAGTTATCACATGACTAGAACAGGACAAATTGGCCTTAGAGTGTGATAGCAACGTGTCGTAACTTCCTCGATTTTTAAGCTTTGACTGGGTTTAGGTTCTGGTCCTTCAGAGTCTGAGTCTTGGCTTCTGATCCTTTCAAACTTTGACTCTTCAGATGTTAGCTTGATCTTTAGAAGCTGATTTAATCAGAGTCTGGAGACTTCAAGTTCTGATCATCAAAATATGACTTGAGCAGAAGGTATTCTTCAGAGTCTGATCTTTAAAATATGTCTCTTAAGATCTTGTCTTTCAATGTCCAATGCAGTTTCACAACAGACTCATAATAGGTATTTTGATCTTTGTATCTACACACTTGAACATACATTAGTCTACCCGATTTTTTTCAAATACTTTGTTATCATCAAAACCAAAGGGATATGATATAAACAAATTTTGTTCCAACAGATCTAACAAATACCAAGGCGTAGGTGGTGGATCCCAGAGACGTCCACCTCAATCCAAGATAACTATCGAGGCAAGGACGAGGATCCTACCATTAGTCGCAGAACTGTCTTCTATGGCGCAGAGCACAGTTCAAAGTATGATCACATTCTCCATTCTGAGGATTTTCTCGTGAAACACAAGCAAATTTCTAAACATGGTATATAAATCAATACACTACTACAACAAACACTAAAGACATCAATCAAATATAGCAAACAAAAATGATAGTTAGCATCAATTGACGCCGCGAGCTACAAAAAAGCAAGAAGATCCTAGAGGCACGTTCGCCATTTCATTATAACCAAATATGTTGATTCTTTCATAGAGTGAACCAATAAAGGCTCAAACGCCCATAAAAAATATTCAGGCATCATAGACAATTATCTGGGGTCCGACCTAAATTCTAAAAGTAAACGAAGACCTTAAAAATAAATAGAGTAAACCCAGAGCTGTAAAAAATTGTGAATAACGATAAAAATAAAGCGAAGGTCGCCACGAAGCGCTAAAGCTAATAATACTTGAGATATGAAGGTAAAATATTTCATTAAATATTCAAAATTCTTACACCCGAGGTGCGAAAGCCCAAGAAATTTGCAGGAAGGAAATAATACAATGCAACAAGAAAATCAAGTCGGAGCATTTAAATGGGTCCAGAGCCTCAAAATAAATTTTAGCACCAGGGCAGGACTTCCTCGCCGGCTCCATAACCCACCCGTAGATTCCAAGCATGTCACGCATAGTTTGATGGAGAACCTCATAAAGTGCTCGCTCAAGACCGACCACATCATCCTGAATAGATTTTAAAACCTGTGCATATTTATGATACTCAGTGGACTGAGAAGCGGCCTTGCATTGCTTATCTGCATCTAAGAGAGAACTCTCCCGCTCGGTCATGCGAGCCACCAAGGCAGAAGGGGAGCATGTACTTTCACTTCTCTAGTAAAAATGGTAGTATTAACTTCCTCTTTCAACGCGATGAGTTACTTCAGGAGGTTGGTACACTTTTGCTCCATAGCTTCATCCTACCTCTTCAAAGTAGGGACTACCCGGGGCCAGAACATCACCCCGTCCAGCAGATACGAGAGAATAAATAGAAGTGATATGAAACATGCTATGAGAAATATGACTTTGAGACGATAGTATCATCCTCCTAAAGAGTGCATGGAATCCACGAAAAGAAAATTCCTGGCATATTTATTAAGGGAATCGCCGCCCCATAAGCATCGTCCTTAGAGACATAAGTCCATTTCATAGAATCAAAATCACTGGGAGATTGTTATTCCTTATCTCGAGCCCTTTTAGTTCAAACTAGAGGCAAAGTTGGTTCCTCCACTTTCATAGTGGCTATCATCCACAAGATCCACCTAGCGCACAGGAGTTGAAGTTTCTACCGCTAGGGTAGGAGAAAGGACCGGAGTAAGACTGGGGGTAGAAGAAGAAGTCTAAGTATTCATGATACCTTGGATGCCTTGAGCATCAACAAGGCAATGGAACATATTCAACTTGCTTATTTTATCCATGTTAACTTCAAAATGCAATCACTCGTGTTTAAAAAAAGCATTGAGACTACACTCTTACTAAATACTTTCCTCCTCTGCTCAAGATTAACTGCACTCAAAATAACATGAATATAAATACGCCTTTTCCTCACTTCGATAAGGGGCACCTCAACAAAGCCGAACCCTTCCCCATAATCAAGTTCCCAAAACGAATAATGCATTTTCTCCCTCATTATCAACTCGTTCGGAGAAATAGAGCCCGACTAAGTACAAAAGGAACCAACATCAAGTTTAAGTGGATACTAGACCAATACTTAGAATACAAAATCCGTCAATATTGAGGATAATCGGCGGGGATATAACTGAAAGAAGAATTATTTATAGGAGTGTGGGGCTTCACCAAGAGAAAACGTCTCAAAAAATTACTCTTATCTAGAATAAAGGAGTCAAACCAAGAAATGACCAGGTGAAGCTAAAGAAACCCCTGGTTACGTAAGTTGTCTAGGGAAGTACACCTTAGATGAAAAAGATATAAGAATAAGCCAATAGAAGGATTATAGGACTTGTGCTCCCCATACAGTTGAAAGGCCCTCACATACGCCCATAACCCCGGATGAAGCCGGAAAGGGGAAATCTTTAAATGTTTAAGGATGGCTAGCTCAAATTCAGAAAATGGAAGCTGAAGTCCTATTCTTGTAAATAGGAACGCATTGAATAAGACCATGCAATCATCAAAAGAACTACATATTCTCTTCTACTATGCAATCGAAAGGACCAACCACTATGAAGGATCAGCGGCCATAATGTCAGATCACACAAGGCGGCGGTAGTTCTCAAAGCCAAAGAAGTGCATGCCATAGTTGCATCTATCCAATCAAATATCGACGTGCCCGACCTATGTCGAAGACTTAAATGTTCTACCACTTCAGCGTCTTTAGGTTCACAATCTACGTTCTATATACCAACTAGGATAAAATCTCTAGCATGTTCTATCTTTTGATATTCACAAAATTCTGAAAGGATCAGAAGCCAAGACTCAGACTCTGAAGGAACAAAGCCTGAACCCAATCAAAGCTCACTTACTGAGGAAGTCATGACATGTCACTATCAAACTCTAATTTTCCTGTTCTGGTCACGTGAAAGTTGCAAAAGCCTGAACATTTGCAACTGATAATTCCTTTTTTAGTAAAGGAAGTTCAAATGAGCTTGCAACGAAATTATCCATTTGAAGAAGCTTTGAAATGGATCTATTGATTCCTCTCTACAACAATTCTCTTGTGCTTGAAGATTTTATCCAACGACTCTTTCATGGAACTCTATAAAAGGAGCTGAAATTTTGGAGATAAATACAAGATTGTGCCTTGACTAGAAAAAGAGAATTTACTTTGTCAAAATAAAGAGCACAAGCTAAATTAGAACTTTTACTATTGTACATTCTTATAAGTTCTTAAGTCTTAGATTTTTTTGTGTTGTAATCTGTTTACACCTGTGATTGTATATCAAGTGTAACTATCACTCTATCACTATCATTTATCTATTAGATAGATTGTTAGAAGTCTCTTGCTAGCGTGCTAGAGTAGTGAAGTCTCTTGCTTATATACTTGAGCATTTGTGAACTCTAGCTTTTGTGCTTGAACATTTGTAAAAGTCTCTTGCTTTTGTACTTGAGAAATTAGAAGTACCTTGCTTGTGTGCTTGAGCATTGAAGTCCCTTACTTATGTGTTTGGGTATTGGAAGTCTCTTTCTTGTGTGCTTGAGCAAATTGTAATCAGAATTGATTATAGTGAAATCTCTGGGAAGTGCGATGGGACTGGACTACTCGTGATTTGTAGGAGGAATCGAGATAAATTGCTTGTGTGTTTTCTTACTTCATTCTTTACTTTTGTTCAATATTTTCTGCTACAATCAATAAAACTCTGAATCAGATTCTCAACCAGAATTTGATAACACATCTTAAGAAGTAAAAGATGAAAAAGTCAACACAATTCAACTCCCTTATTATGTTTTTCTCACCTTCAATGCATAAATTACTTGGATTAATTGTCCCTCACTATAATAGTGTGGAAGCTAAAGAGCATAAGTGTGTAAAGATTGAGAGTGGCTTACTGTAATACGGTGAACTGACTTTATTGAAATGTTGCGGTAAGCAAGAGTCGCCACCGACTTTTATTTTATCCAATTAAGAAAGGCTAAAAGAACAGAAAAAAACCTTTTTGAAAGAGATTGAGTTCGGGGGGTAAGTTATAAAAAGGGAAGGTTTAAGACACCCTTTGTATCCATGGTTATCCATGGGCTCTTAATTGCTTAGCTCACTTTTGAATCGTTTGAAATGTTTAAAGTGTCGTCTGTTTAGGAAAGATTTTTGAATAACGACTTTAGCTCATAAATAAGCGTAGCCTTTTAGAAATCATTTTGAAAAGGAGGTGCGAAAAGTAATTTGAATTTTAGAGCAAGCAATTAGTAGCAACTACCCTAAGTTTTGAAATTTGTTCTTTTAGCTTTTCAGGGTGAAAGGGTCTATCCATACCATGAGAGGGCAGGAAGTCTTTCAATAGGATGTTGAAGGGTCATCGGAGTTATCGTTCTCCACAAGACTGTCCCTACCATAAAGAGGGCAGGTAGTCTAAGGGAAGGATAGAATAGTCATTAATCTTTTTAGGCATCATGCGAGGATACCTTAGCAATAGGACAATCATCTTATTTTTTGAGGCAGCATCGAAGGACTAGATGATTTTCAATATCTTTAAGCAACCTTGCTTTAGGTATCTCGGAATCGAGGGACTTGACTATTTTAGTATAATTAGAGGAAACAAGGCAACAATAAGGCAACAGTGATAAGGCAACGAGAGGGGTTACCCTAAAGGTGTGTGTGTGCACCAATCACGTGAATTGTATTCAAAAATAATTTATCTTTTTAGTGAGCTAAGTTCATTAGGCTTGCACTCCCTAAGATTACTAACCACACAGTATAATAAAATAACAGGCAGAAAATAAAATCCTACGCTATTACAATAAACACCTGTATGCGAAAAATTAAAGGAAGAAAGTAAAAACCTAAATCTATTACAATAAACACCTGCAAACGAAAAGAGGCAAAAATAATAACAACCCTAGGCTATTACAAGGCTTTGGGGCAGTTACAATAATATTGCAAGAATTAAATTAGGCAAGGCAATTGGCATAAGGCAAACCCAAATGGGGAACAAATTAACCAGGTTAATAGAATAAATAAAGGGCAAACAAAAAGGTATTTGTGACAAATAAAATGAAAGAGGTTTTGAAAAAAAAACAAAAATATCAGATTGAAAGGAAATGAAAATCCTAACACTAAACCCCCTAAGGTTTATTAAGAAGAAAACTTGCTGTGACCTAAATAAGATTTGAACAGAGTGCGTTAACGGACAACACCTACCTAAAACACCTAAGGCTACTAGGGTTTTCTATGGTTTGTGAAGTTGAGGTTAATTACTAGCTAAATTAATTACCTAAATTATCTAATAAAAAATTTAACCCTAATTATTCTAATTAATTAAATTAACCTAATTAAATTAAGCTTCTAATTTTAATCCTAATTAATTAGCTAATTATTTAAACTAAATTAAATTAATTATCTAATATAAAAACTTAATTTTATAAATAATAATAAGAAAAAAAAGTTTTATTATTTTTGTAAAGTTAAAGAAAAAAAAGAGTTAATTAAAAAAAAAGTTTTTAGTTAAAGAGAAAATAAAATAAAAAGTAATTAACAACAATTAAAAGAAAGAGTAAAAAACAAATAATAAAAAAGAACCTGGCGCAGTGATCTAGTATGACTGAGTCTTGAGGGTTCATGGTGAGGAAGCATCTCCTGGGCGTTAGATCTGCTCCTATGGGATGATCCAATGGCGGAAGGCTGAGGGCGTATGGTATGCAGGCATGAGCCTTGTATTGGATCTGTAAAAGAAATATTTAAAAAAATATATAGGAAAGCCAGGGTTCGAACCCAGGCTTATGAAGTTGCCAACAAGTCTCTCCACCAACTGCACCAAACACTTGAGTCATTAGTATGATAATTAAAAAAAATTAAATACACAAAATAAACATTAAATGGACTTTTTCAAATGAGCAATCAACGCGTGGGACCCATGTCTGCTGAGTGGCGAATCAGAATGAGGGAGAGTGAATTGGAGTTGTTGACTGGCCAATGGGAAACAACGCGCGTCGGAGAGAGAAAAAATAGGCGCTGACCGGCCACACAGAAGGTTACACGCATGGTCTTGTCTGCCACGCTGTCTTCATCTTCTTCCTCCAAAGTTACCTGCGGATTTAGCTTCGCGGTTTGCTGCGAATTCTCTTGCGGAAAAACCTTCGAGTTCCTGCAATCACCAAAACTCACGCAATACGCATGGAACAAGGATAAATCGTACCCAAACCTACTAATTAGCGTATTACGAACTCGATGGTGTGGTTCTTTGATCCTGTAAACGCTTGTGCCATAGAAACCGAAGGTATTCTTCCCTTGTGCCCTAAACATGGCAAAACGTGATAGCTGCGCCAAAACTCTCATGCGAGGGCTCATAACAAATGCACACATTAGTATGAACAGGAATATATGGATTAACAACACTAATGTAACATATAACGCATGTTTGAGATTCAAGAAGTTCTACTAATGGTGTACCTTCGTGAGAGAGGTTCTGAGCGTGAACTAATTTGTTTAAAGGCTTGGATCAGTGGCTGGGGACCTCTAGAGCATGAATTGATCTTCAGAATGGATTAAGAACGGTTGGAGAACCAAGTTTGAATAAGCCCTAGTTTCTTGATAATTTCACAACCTTGAAACCCTATTTTTTAACCAATTTTTCGTCCTCTCTTGCTTCTGAATGTTAAAGGTATATATTGAGGATGATTTTAGGGTTATAACATTGGAAAGAAATCATGGGCTTGATGACTTAGAAATATGATAATATTTGATGGAAAATATGATGATATTTGATTGGAAATATGATGCCAACCTTTCTATTTTTACTCAATCTCTTCCCAATCAAATATATATGACTTACTTGAGCTCCAAGATTTGAATTGAAAAATTAAATCATGCACCCATTTGTTATTTATTTTAATTTATCTTGATATAAATCAAATATAAATAAAATAAAAAACAAGACCAAAAATCAACGAAATTATCTGGCCCTCAAAGTATTTCTTAGGCCTTTATATGATCCAAAACAAAGTTCTATGATTTAATTCATTAATCTTGCATTTTATTTAATTTATTTGGCTTTTAATTGAATAAAATTCAAATAAATATAGATAAAAGTGACAAAAATATGAAAATGGGTTTAAAGGTCCTTATTTAGCTCATGGATGTGTTTGAAGTCCAAATCTTAGGCCCATTAGTTCAAAAGTTGGAATTTTGTCAATTAGGGTTTCATCCATTTTCCAAATTTTGCCCAACTTCTGACAATCATAACTCACTCAATTTTTGTCATATGAAGGTGTTCTAGGACTTTTTGGAAACCTCAAGATGTCCTCTACAAGCCACTTTGGAACATATTTTCCATTTGGAGATTTTATCTTGATGATATTGCTCCAGAAAAAAATAGTCTTTTGCGATCTTCTAGAAGGACCTGTAATGTTTTGGCTCATATCTCTTATGCGGAAGCATTTCTTGACTTTAGGCCCACCATCAAAGTTGTAGAGAATGAAATTTCCTTGAGAATAGGTTTTGGTTGGGAAATTTCTGATAAAGTATGAGAGAGATATGATCAGTCAAAGTTGGGTTGAGTTTCTCCTATAAACCCTAATTTAGTAACTTGAATTCTTGTTGATTTATGATCTTTCCTTGATAAATCATGATCAACTTTTGATCAAATGATGAATCTAACATTAAAATGTTGATGTTGACCAAAAATCAGGATTATTGACTGTGATTTGACCGTAGTTGACTTTTAGGTCAAACTGGTCGATTGTTGATCATTTGAACTGTTGACTGAGCAATCTTATGAATCAGAGTTTGAAACTTGGCAAGAGGATACTGTGAGGCATATGAGAGGCCATGAAGTTCGCTTGAAGTATCAAAAGTTGATTTTCCTTGGAGAGAAGCAAAACCCTAATTGTGAAGCCTTTAATTAGGAGAGTGTGTACTCAATTGAGTCTGGAGCTTTTGGTGCGTGCATGAAAATCTGGTGGGCAAATTTTGGGGTATGACAGCTGCCCCTGTTCAATCTTCTTACACTTGAGGATGTAGATTGGCTTGTGTGCCTGTCGGAATTTGAAGGTGGAAGAGGATTAAACACTAGAATACCAAGAAATTTGCCCTTGATGATGCAGGGACCTTTTCGGTGATGGGCTTAAAGACGCCACTAGGATATTGAGAGACTTGATTGAGATGGGCTTAAAGATGCCATCTAGCTTGATAGACTTGAGAGTCAGAATACGTCGTACGTTAGATCGTATCTGAAGGATATACTTAGGATGAGTCGTACGTTAGATTGAATCCACTGTATGGATAAGTGTCAAAGTAAGTCGTACGTTATACTTTATTTTTTTAGGACGAGTCATGCGCTAGACTGGGTCCAATTTGCATTGTTTAAATGTTTGGAAAAGCCGTACGCTAGGCTGAAAGATGGGTCGTACGTTAGACTGGATCCAATTTGCATTTGATAAATTTCTGGATAGCCGTGCGTTAGGCTGAAGGATGGGTCATGCGTTAGACTAGATCCAATTTGCATTTGATAAATGTCTGGAAAGTCGTGCGTTAGGCTGAAGGATGGGCCGTACGTTAGACCGGGTCCGATTGCGTTGATAGTTGTCAGAATACACCGTACGTCAGGTCGTATCATAGGATGAGTCGTACGTTAGACTGAATCCTTTGTATTGAGAAGTATTTGTTGGAGATTGATCGTGTCTTCATCATTCGTGGTGATAGAATTAGATTCTTGGAAATAGAATACTATAACGGGTCATACATGGGACCATATATGATAGAGGACGTCAGAACGAGTCATGCGTTAGACCATATCTATTGAAGGATGTCAAAACGAGTCGTACATTAGACCATATCTGAGGAAGAATGTCATAACGGGTCGAACATTAGACCATATCTAAGGAAGAATGTCAGAACGAGTCGTACATTAGACCATATATGTTGGATAATGCCAGAACGAGTCATACATTAGACCATATCTTGACTCAGAATACCAGAACATACGTTAGACCATATCTGGAAGTAGGACATCAGAACGAGTTATTCATTAAACCATATCTGAAGGAGAATATCAGAACGAGCCATACATTAGACCATATCTGATGAAGGATGTCAGAACGAGTCATTCGTTAGACCATATCTGAAGAGGAGTACCAGAACGAGTCGTACATTAGACCATATCTGGACTTGAAGTGTTGTGAAGTAGTTGTTGAATGTTGATCGTGTCATCACCGTTCGTGGTAAATGAGTTCTTGGAAGGTCGATCGTGTTAGCATTGTTTGTAGTAACTGAATTAGATCTTTGAAAGATGATTGTGTCTACACCGTTTGTGATGATAGAATTAGATCCTTGTAGGTTGATCGTGTCAGCACCGTTCGTAGTAACTGAATTAGATCTTGGAAGGTTGATCATGTCCACACCGTTCGTGATGATGGAATTAGATCTTTGAAGGTCGATCGTGTCAGCACCATTCGTAGTAACTGAATTAGATCTTGGAAGAATTTCGATTACTGCCAGGGGAATGATGTAGATATCATTGCCAGGGGACTAATGTGATGAGAGTTTGATATGAATGATTATCAGAACAAATATTCGTCTAGATTGCTTTTGGAGAAGAAAATTTGATTGTTAGAGTTGATAAGTTATTTGATGATATTCGTTCGCTTGGGAGCTTACCTGAAAAACAAAGTTAGAAGCATGCAATGTCATGATGCATGGTATGTATTTGTGTAATGATTGATTATGAATGATGTATGTATGCAACATATCGTAGATGATGAAAGAATAGTCTGGCGGGGAAAATAAATCCCTGACTGTTGTGAAGAATACAAAGTATAAGTCTTCTGGTTTAGTAGGAACTCCCGCTCCATGCTCGAGGATAATCAGCTGGGATCTTTGACTTCTGCTTGGGGATGAAAGCAATTTGAATGATTGATCTTGATATACCCTGACTGGTGATAAGAGAGATAAGTAACCATGTTTGGAGAAAAGAGAAGTATCGGGGAACCGGCAGTGTCGAAGATGTAAGCTCCGTTGGGGAGCTAAATCTCTGCTGGGAAGAGAACATTTGAAGATATCTTCTCGAAGATTACTCTGTGGGGATATAATTCCGTGAAACTGGCTCTGTGGGAAGGCATGGATGCCTTGAACATAGCCCCTAGTGTTTATAGTGACTGCCATTCCTGGGCTTGTATTGATTGGAACACTCCAATGAGTATTGATCAAAGTGCTGAACATGCCTTGCATAGCTTTGCCCCAGCTAGTAAGGAACTTGAAGAGTTTCGCCTCGCGGGGACCTTATGAGATGTGCACTATGAGTGACATGCCCCTAGTAATCATAAACTGAGGATGATGCCCCTGATTGGTCGAGAGGTAACTTCAGACCTACTTGGATATATGCCCCTGAATGTTTGGCATTCTTGAGAGATTCTTGGAATCTTGACTTAATTGCCCTAGATTTATTGGACAAAGCATGTCATGCCCCTTGTATTCATGGAATTCTAGTCAACTAAGTCAGTTATAAGAGATGTTGCTACTGAAATAGTTTCGTCTGTCGCGATGACTTTTAGTCATTAGTCGTACCCTGTGCAGATTCTTTCTGATGCTAACATTTGAAATTATGTAACAGAATATGTTTAATAATGAATTCATGAGATGTAATGCATATGTCTGTCTTGAGTTTGTTGAAAAACATTAAAACTGGAGATGTAAAAGCGTGATGTTTATAAAAACGTGATGTTTGTAAAAAAACGAAATATCAACTCAGCATTTGTGGTAAACCTTAAGGAGTCAGGATACCTTTTTGGTGACAGTATGTGTCGCCCTCAGTTTTTTATATCTCGCGTGAGATACGAACTGACTCTTCTTTTGTTTTTGAGTTTTGAAAATCAGAGAGTCGCCACCGACTTTTATTTTATCCAATTAAGGAAAGGTTTATAAAAGAAACAGAAAAAGACCTTTAAGAGATTTTGGGTTCGGGGGTAGGTTATACAAAGGGAAGGTATTAGCACCCCTTTGTATCCATGGTTATCCATGGGCTCTTAATTGCTTAGCTCACTTGTTTGAATCATTTGTCTTGCCTTGAAATGCTTGTATGTGGTTTTAAAATACCTTTGTAAATTAACTTTGTAATGGTCCTTGTGCGGATGTATACAAAGTGTTTTATCTTTCGAAAAGATGTTTGGAAAAAAAAGATCTTTAATTTCGTAATGATCCTTGTTTGGATATATACGAAATGTTGTCTTTTTTTGAAAGTTTTGTTTTGAAAAAACAATGATATATGAGACATTTGTTGTTTTGTTATGATTTGAGCAAGAAATTAGGAGATCTACCCTAAGTTTATAAGGTCCTTTCCCATTTCTTTTAGAAAATTCTCTTTTGACCGGATGTAAACAAAAGTTTGGATTTGTATTTGAAACAGTAGAATGGATTTTGAAGAGAGTAACAAAGGGATTACCCTAAGAGGTGCAAGTGTGATTGTGTTTTGATTCAGATATTTTTATCTTTGAAGTTAGTAATCTAACGCTTCAGTTTTTATCTTTGACATACACGCAGTTTTTATATATACAGAATTTAAAGTGCGGGAATGTAAAATGCGGAAAGTAAATCTACGCTATTACATCGATTGTGCGGGAAATGTAAACTACGCTATTTACATGATTTTGACAACCTATACACTTTATCTAGGAATTTAAATTGCAATAAGATAAAAGGAAGTATTTTTGGATTTTTTAGATGGTTGATTTTAATTAGAATTAATGCATAATTAATTTAATTAAATGAGAAAAAAGGTAGAAATAAAATTTAAACCTAAAAATTAAGTCTAAAATATGTTCATATTGCTTGTTAATTAATTTTAAAATAAAAGTAATTTTTTTTGATTTTTTGAAGTTATTTTGGAAATTTATTAAGCTAATTAACATATAATTATATAAACAATTATACAAATAATTTAAACTTAAAGAGAAAAATATTCTAAATATGTACAAAATTAGTCTATAATATATAAACCTATTTTAATAAAAAGAACATATTTTTTCTGATTTTTTGATAGGTTGAAATAATTAAAAACCAAATATATAAATATATACTAATTAATTAAACAAAATATTTTAATTATTAAGAAAAATAAAATATTTTTGTGTCAAAAAATAATAGATTATTTTATAAACTTAAAAATATTTTTATTATATTTTTTTGATTTTTTAAAACTATTTTAAATAATTTTGCAAGTTATATTAAATAAAATAGAAAAATAAAATAAAACTGTGATCCTGTGTGGTGGATGAGAGAGTCCATGGTATGGACTGGCGAAGCGTATGCGTTGGATGGAGTGATCAGATTGATTTGATGGACACGGACGCATGGCACATGGCTTGTTCCTACGCTGCAAAACACATAATCATAAAATTAAAAAAAATAAAAACGCGCGCGCTCTGTCCAGTAGGAATGCGCCACGTCTTGTCTTCCTCATCAGAAATGCTCTTTTACACCGCTCATTTGCAGGAGCTGTAAAAAGCTTCAACCTATTACACCTGTGCAACACGAATACAAGCAAAACGTGAAAGAAATTTGGTGTGAGGTCATGGTTCAATTCGTTTGGTTCATACGAGTTCAATGGTACCACTTTGAACCTGTAATTTTTCCTAATTCAAGAAGCCCTAAATTTGAGCTCAAGAACCCTAAAATGGTAACTTCGTGAATACGTGACCAAACCTTAATTAAATGTCCAGAAACGATCAGAACATCAAACCAAGTTCAAATATATGATTACATCATGCTAAATATGCATGTATAATGAGATTTTGGTTAGTTTTTGTTTGAGCAAACCGTGCGCTACAGAGCTTGATTCTGAGTGCTTTGCTTGTTGAAAATGATTGGGATATATTCAGTGGAGGTTAGGGAAAGTGTTTGAGTGTTTAGTTTGTATTGAAATGAACTTGAATTTAAAATTCGAATTTCAAATTTTCTTCAAAATTACAAGTTGTTACAAGAGTGGTATAAGCATAGGATTGGCTCTGAATTCATGTCTCTTTTTTTGCTGAAGCATGCTACTTCATTTATAAGCAATGGATGAGCTTCAAACTTAAGCTAAGAAGCATTGATGATCTTTGAATCTTTGAATTCTTTAATATTAAAAAAGTTTGAATTCTTTGGCCATGGCTTTGAATTTTCTTCACCCTCTTGCTCTAGGCCTGCTATGTACTTCTCTTTGTTGCAGAAAATAAGCTATCTTGATGACTCAAACAAGAGACAAAGCTTTGGATAATGATCTTGCATCATTTCTTTTTAATTTAATTTTAAATGTAATAAAATTAAACAAAAAAAGAAATAAAAATGTTATGGGCCTTAGGTTGGTCGTGGGAGGCCCTTAACATTGTTAGAATCATGTTTGGATCATGAAAACTTGGCCCCTTTTGGAAAAAAAACATTTTTGATCAATGTTGGTTTCATGCATTTTCCCAAAAATTAGCCAACTTCAACAAGGCATAAATCCCTCAATTTTGATCATATGAAGGAGTTCTTGTACTTTTTAGAAACCTCAAGATGTCCTTTACAAGCCACTTTGGAAATTCTTTTTCATTTGGAGAAGTTATCTTGATGTTAAGGCCTTTGACAAAAAACCACTTTTTGTTGACTTTGAAAATGACCTGTAATGTCTGAGCTCATATTTTTCAAATGGTGAATCCAATGACCATGGGATCAATTTCATTTGAAAGATAATTGAATTTCCTTCAAAACAAGCTTTGGTTGGAATTTTTTGAATGAACGAGGAGAGAGTTATGGCCGGTCAAAGTTAAGATGACTTTTTAGGAGAAAACCCTAATTTTGAAACTTAGGGTTTTGTTGATTTTTGATCTTTTCTTGATGAATTATGATCAACCAATGATCAAATGATGAATCTTTTGGCAAAATATGGATGTTGACAAAAAATTTCATTTTTGACTGTCTGTTGACTTTTCAGTCAAACTGGTCGTCTGTTGACTGTTTGAGCTGCTGACTGTGCGTCTGAGCGAATTGAAGCTTGAAAATTTGTATGGTGGTACTTTGAGACATATGGAGGTCCATGAAATCCATTTGAGGTCTCAAAAAACTTGTTCTCCTGAAAAAAACAAAAACCCTAGTTAAGGACTGTTTGTGTAGGAGACAGTTAAGCGTACCTGATTTTTGTGCAGTGCTGAGTCTCTATTGATCATGTGATTATCAGAAGACTTCTAGAACAAAAATCTTGGAATTTTGAAATTCAAAAGATTGATTTGATTGATGGTGCAAAACACCGAGAATCGCGCTGTCAGCGAGTTTGACCGTCAACTGGCTGTCTGGGCATTAACGTAACAGTTAAAGTGAAAATTCAACAGTTAAAGTTAATTTTTTCTTTTTGTTTTTTTGTTATGTTAATGGTGAAAATTTATTTACATGAGTTGTTAGAAAAACACAAACATAATAAATAAATAAAATATACTGTACGCGGACGAAATTACCGATAATAACCTTTAAAAATATTTAATGCACAGAAGAATAAATATTTACCTAGTAGAAAACACACATAATATTATCTTGATAATTAAACTACAGTGCGACAAATAGTACGACATTTAATACTGACAGTACAAATATTACATAATATAATGAATAGTAAAATAAACGGTACATTATTTGAAAACAAAAGATACGACAAACTTTAAAAAAGACGATTAAAAACCCATGCTATAAATAACAACATATAGATGATCGGGAGTGTAAGCAACCCAGGTCCGCATTTTTCAGGGCTATGCAGATAGAAAAAGGACATGATCACCACCAAGACGGTGATGACCATAAGAAAACACGTATCCATCCACTTCGCCATTTTTGCCGGGGAAGAAGAGAAAATAAATATGAGGTAGAAATTTGAGAGATGAGTTGAAATTTGATGTGAGAATTTATGGAAAAAATGAGAGGTATTTATAGAGTGAAAAGAAGGATAGAGGCGTTGAGGAATGAAGTGATTCCGTACAAAAAAGGAAAATTTAAGTGGTAGTAGGATTTGAAAGAAAGTGTATGGTAGGGTTTGAAAAGAGAGATGTATAGAATAAAGTTAGGATTTGATTTTGAAAGAAAGAGATTTGAAAAGAAAGGAAAAGATTTTGAAAATAATAGAATATAGTACAAAAATTAGTGGGAAACAAAAAACTAATAATAATTTACTTGTTACCAGTACAGTCTGAATCCCCGGACTCTGCGCCTGCAAAATTTAATTTTGTACCAATTGCGTCAGTACTATTTATCTGCAAATAAATCTCAAATAAACAGCGTGTGTGAAGTGATAAACAGTAATTGGCGTTTGTGTAAGAATAAATTCAACAGCGAACCAAAATACCGTATAAGAAAAATTCTAAAAACCGAGTATTCATAAGAATCAGGATATTTGTGAAATAAAATCCAAGATTATATGAAACTCCCAATTTTTAGACAGAAATCTGTTGCCTTCTTTCTAAATAAGATGCGGGCAAATTTTGGGGTATAACAGTTGCCCCTATTCAATCTTCTTAAACCTGAAGAGACTGATTGGAATCTGAAGGTAGAAGATGATTGAATATTTAGATGCCCTGAAAATTTGCACTTACCTCCACCGGAAGTGATGTTGGAAATTGCATTTGAATGTTGTCTGAGAAATGTTGTTGGCAGATTGAAACATTACCTGAGATGGGCTTTCAGATGCCATTTGGCAAATGTGTTGATGGTTTATTCATCAGAATGAATCCATTGATTATATCTTGATGAAGGATTTGAAAAACCTCTTCGTTGACCGTTACGGAACCGTCTGAGGTTACCGCTTTAAATCTTGGAGGCTGATCGTTACGGAACTGTCCAAAGTTTTTCCGCTTTAGATTTTGAAAGTTGATCTACGTGAAACCGTCTGAGGTATCAGCTTTAGATCTTTGAAGGTTGATCGTTGTGGAACCGTTTGAGGTATCGACTTAGATCTGAAGGTTGATCATTGTGGAACCATCTGAGGTATCCGCTTTAGATCTTTGAAGGTTGATCGTGAAGGAACCGTCCAAGGTATCGACTTAGATCTGAAGGTAGCTCACTAAGGAACCGTCCAAGGTATCGACTTAGATCTGTGTTGCTTGTTTTGAGTTGATAGGTGATTTGGAAAGTGATTTCTTCAGAATGAATCTTTGGTTTGATTATATCTGAGAGGAATGCTTGTCTGAATAGAATCCAGGAGAACAACTTTTTTGAGGATATTCGTCCACCTGAAAAAATCAAGTTAGTGACATGCAATGTTATGATGCATGTAATGTATATGTTGAGATTCTCAAACTAAATGAGAAATGTGCATGTTATGTGTGCGTTTGTCATGAAACAATATATGCTATGTATGAATATGCATATGATGTATGACTTATGCAGTTTAGAGCGTATCAAACTTCTGGTTGGGAAAATAAATCCCTGCTTGCTGTTTTGGAAACGAAGGCATTGTGATTGTTGATGATTTTTGCTATCTTGTTCGAGTATACTCGGATGGGGAACTTCCTTGTGGACCAGGGTGTTCTGTTGAGGGATATTTGACTACCGCTTGGGGATGAAGGTAATTTGAAAGTTCTGATTTTGATGTCCTTCGAATGGGAATGAGAAAGGTGCGTAATCCTCCGATGCACTATTTGACCAAGCCTTGGTGTGAAGGATCACACTTTCTGGGGATAGTGATCTTGAACAGCCTTGCTGGGGAATAAGATTTCTCGAATCACTTTGTTGGAGAGAAAAATCTCATTGAGGAATTTGCTGAGAAATACATCTCTGTTGGGGAACTTTTCTTCTGAAGCTGGTTTCGGGATGATGTCCAAATAATTGGGACATTACCTGGATGCTATTCCTGTTTTTCTTATAAACATCAATCATATTCAAATGCATATGTTCATTCAAAATTATCATTGGGACGTTTATGTATTCAAAACAGAAAAAATGGAAACATTGATTTTGAGCATGAACTGTATTGATTTTGAAAGAGAGCCATAATAGGCGGATTAGTATAAGGAGACAAAAAATCGTAGTAGTAGGAAATTGTTATAAAACTTTGAAAAGTACTTATAAAGAGAAATAGCTATGTGAAAACAATCCAGTCAAGTTTCAACTCTGCTATTGCCAATCTGTCTTTGAGTATCTCATCCCTCACTTGCTGGAAGAAAGTGATCGGACTGATTGGTGCCTTTGATGTGTTGAACCTTGAAGGTGAGTAGGTAGCCGAACGGGACATAGTTGTACAATTTATTCCCTAACTTTTTCCTAGGCTGCCTTTTCAGGTTTTCAGCCTACCGGGATAATATTTATTTTTTAATCTCTAACTTTTGCCTGGATCGCCCTTTCAGGTTTTCAATCCACCGAGACGCTCATTTTTGCCTAAGTCGCCCTCGCAGGTTTTCAACTTAGCGAGCTTTTCTTTAAGCGAAATACTTTTTGACTATGTCCGTATTTACAGGGTGTGGGAAATCCTCGCCATCCATAGTGGTAAGCAACATGGCTCCGCCGGAGAATACCTTCTTGATTACAAATGGTCCCTCATAAGGATAATTCTTTGCGCCATAATGTAGATGTTATGCATGCAGAAAAGAACATTTGTGATAATATAATAGGGACTCTCTTAGAGATTGAAGGGAAGAAAAAGGATCATGCAAAAGCTCGTTTGGATCTACAACACATGGGGATTCGAAAAAAACTCCATTTGAAGGAAACAAGTGATGGTAAGAAAACTCAAATCCCGAAGGCATGTTTCTCCCTAACAAAGCAGGAGAAATCTGTTTTTTGTAATGTTTTAAAGACAGTAAAACTTCCTGATGGCCTTGCATCTAATATTTCTCGATGTGTTCAAGTTAATGACGGAAAAGTTTCTGGATACAAGAGTCATGATGCTCATATTATATTGCATTACTTGTTACAAGTAGCAATAAGAGGGATAGCCCCTAATCAAGTTGTTATTCTTTTGCTCAGGCTTTGTTCATTTTTTCGGTGTTTATGCCAGAAGGTTATAGACGTGAAAACTTTGGATTACTTGGAAGTAGAAATTGCTGAAACACTTTGCCAATTTGAGCGTATCTTCCTTCCGAGTTTCTTTGACATAATGGTTCACTTACCAATACACCTTGCAAATGAAGTCCGATTGGGCGGACCAGTTCAATTTCGATGGATGTATTATATGGAAAGATATTTGGGTGATTTAAAATCTTTTGTTCATAATAGGAGTCATCCAGAGGGTTCTATCACTGAAGCTTACTTGGTTAAAGAATCTCTAACATTTTATTCAAGATATTTGTCTAGTGCTGTAGACACAAGGATGAATAGAATGACACGAAATAGCGATGATATTCCAGGCATAGGTCATCCAATTGGGGGAAAGAAACTAATTTCCCTTGACCATAAGTCTCTAAACCTTGCTCACGGTTACATTTTATTCAATTGCGATGAAGTGCAAGAATACATTAGGTATAATCATCTACTTGATACAACATTTCATTCTCACAATAAGTTTTATTTTTCTTTCGTATTGAAAAGTTAGTTATTTATTTTGTAGAGAGCATGAGGTTAATGTTCATAATCCTAAAAAAAAAGGAAGTCCAAAAAAGCTAACAATCAAAGAGAAGAGTTTATTCAATGGTTTGAAACACGTGTCATGGATGAGGAAGTTACTGAATGGTTGAAGGTGTTGTCTAGGGGACCAAATGATGTTGTTAGAAGGTATTCTGGTTATGTTATTAATGGATACAGGTTTCATACAACAAACCGCGAAGCAAGGCTTAAAACACAAAATAGTGGTGTGACATTAGAAGCAGTGACTCAAGTTCTTAGAAATGCGAAGGATGAAAATCCCAAAAAGATTTGTGTGACTTACTATGGGGCAATAAAAGATATTATAGAGTTAGATTATTATGGCCATGAAAAATATGTATTGTTCAGATGTGATTGGTTTATGAATGAAAAGGATAAATATGGCTCGCCGTTCGTTTACTTTAACAAAAAATGCTACAAAAATGATCCATTTGTGTTGGCATCTCAAGTTCAACAATGTTTCTTTATTGAAGATCCTTTAAACAAGAACAAACACTATGTTCTAAATGCACTTCCGAGGGAATCATTTGACATGGGAGAATGTTTGAGTTCAGATGCCCAAGAATATGATATTTCAACAAATCTTGATACATTAAGGGATGATTGTGAAGTGGATTTGGTTAGGAAAGATGTGCCAGATGATATCTTTGAAATTCCTTTGTCAGAACTTCACAACCAAAAAGCAATAGAGAGTGATCATAGTGACACGAGTTATGAAAGTGACGATGAAACTGATTATGATTCTAATACTGATTAGGTAGTGTTCACAATGTGTTTTACCAATTTGTTAATGAATACTGATCAATGTGTCTTTCTATTAGTTTATATCATAGTTTACAAATATTTGTATTGAAATCTGCCCTTTTGTTAATATATTGTGTTTGAACATTAATTGTGTTGTATAACTATGTAATTTCCCCCCTTTGTAGTTCATAGTTGTTGGCCATAATGGACAATGTAAGAAGTGTAAAATATGGTGGATTGCATAGGAAGAGTGGTCGAAGTCCTACTAAACGATTTGATTTCCCTCTTCAAGCAAGATCAAGTGCAGAATTGACAAAGAAAGTACTACAACAAGTTAAGAAGGAAAAAATTGACAAGTTGCATGAGATGCTGCAGGGAAACAATAGAGAAAGGGTTCAGGGAATTATTGAAGTTGTGGACGGTAAATTATTTTCTTGTTTCATATGATTTTATAAAATTACATATGTAAAATTTATGTTTTGGATTTCCTTTAGATATATTATTCATAATGTTTTTTTTAATGAATTTTAACAAAAATTAGAAACACCAAAAAAAGGAACTCAACAAGAAAGAGTTCAAAAGGTTGATCAAAATTTGGACAAAGAGACTGCTACAAAGAAAATGGAGAAAGACAAACTCTCGCAACCAAAATTAATGAAAGATCATGCACATGGAGACAAAGAAGTTGTACACGGTAAGTAAGGAAAATTTTAAAGTTTTTTTATGGTGCATATATTACTTTAAATTACTCCTAATATCTTTTGATGAATTTTGACTAAAATTAGAAATACCAAAGAAAACAACTCATGGGAAAGCTACAATAAATAGAGAAAGAATTCAAAAGATTGATGGAAAATTGGACAACCACGTTGCTACGAAGAAAACCGAGAGACCTAAGCTTTTGAAACCACAAGCTAAGGAAGTTTTTGCACATGGAAACAAAGAAGTTTCACAAGGTAATTAATATCTTTGCATATACTTTAAATTTATATATTCTTTTTATGAAATTATTTTGATGAGGAAATTACATTGAAAACAGGAGTAATGAAAAAAAGAACTCATGAGAATCTCCTAGAGAACAATAGAGACAAAATTCAGAAGGTGGAAAAAACAGTTCAAAGGAAATTACTTATTCCTTCCAAAAATAAGAAACCAGAGAAATCTAATCAATCTTTGGACACAATGATGTCAAAAACTAAATGCTCTAAAAAGGAAAAGAGGGTGCCAAAATGCCCATCAATGTTGATTGATGATTATGTAGAACTTCACAAGTCAAAGGAAATGGATGCAACCAAGTCAAACAATGGAGAAAAACCGGGCAGCTACGTTATCCCTAGCTCTAGTCAAAATCAGCCAAAAAAAGGAGCTCAACAAGAAAGTGTTCAAAACCGGGCAGAAGTCAGTGAAGAAGAGGCAAACACAAATACAGGAAAAGAAAAAGGTAATTAGTTTCGTATTTCATAATAATTATTTCATGTATTATTTACATATTGGTAGAAAACATGTGATATCATGTTGTTGTTTTGATTACTTTATAGGAACATCCCAAAGAAAAACTCGTGGGAAAACTTTGTGCAAAAAGATTCATGCAAGAACTTTGGAAGAGCGAGTAGAAGTGACCTTTAATGAGGATGGTCAGCCAATTGGTCCTTGTGATAAAGTAGTAACTGACTTGAGCCTCTTCTTGGGAACATTGGCTAGGAACTCGACATTTTGTCCTCTACGTTACACCAATTGGTCAGGAATGCCAGGTGATAATAAAACCCGTTTCTGGAGATATACTAATGTAAGTGTGTATCTATGAATTTGAATGTCTAATTATTTAGAAAAAAATATTTATTTCTTGATCTTGTCTTATCTTATAATTTTTTAGCGGAAGTTTATCTTGCCGGGTGAAGCACGAGATTAGGTTGAGACCACTGTTAGAGATGCATGGAGAAGATATAAGCACACTATTAAGAAGAATCATTTTTTGAAATACTCCAACATGACTGAAAGAGTCAAAAACCGTCCGCCAAAGGTGCCCATAGCTCAGTTTAAGAGTCTTTGTGATTATTGGAGTAAGGAAGTTATACAAGTAAGATTAATAAGTTATTTATGTATGTGTTTGATTTTGCACTTTTCTATGTATGTCATAATCAAGTTATTAGAATAATTCTGTCAAATTTAAATGTAGGCAATCAGTGACAATAACACTAGAAATAGAGCTCAGCTAAAGTGGATGCATCGAATGTGTCCCAAAAACTTTGCTTTGACTCGTGAAAAAGTGGTAACTTTCTTTCCATATAGATAAAATATTCCTTGTATGAGTGGTTCTCTGGAATAGGCATTTTAATTCACAGGCTGTTTTGTTATGGAATTATTTTGATTTGTGCAGCGTGAAAAGGAAAAAAGAGAGCCCACTCAATCAGAAATGTTTGTTGAAACTCGAAAAGGAAATAAAGGAAAGGAACTGGGTGTAGAAACTGGAAAAGTAATTGTATGTAACATTATTTATATAATATATTTACTTAATATAGTCGACTAACATTGTCTATACTAGTAGTTAATATTTTCTTGTAATTTATGCTAGGCCCAACTTCAAGAAATGGTTGAAAAGGAGGAAAGTGATACAGAAGCTTTTAAGGCTGTTTTTGGAATGGAGTGTCCCGGCAGGGTATGCTGTTATGGGAGAAATGTAACTAAAAGTTCCTTAAAGCGAAAGGCGGAGATTAATGCTTTGAAACAAGCACACAGTGAAGAGGTCTCTACATTAAGGAACGAGTTTCAAGATTAGATTGATAGATTGCAAAATGCTTTTAAGACCGTAATACAACAATGCAATCCTCAAATTAATATGGAGTCAATCGAAGATTTGTTAGGATTATCTCATGGAGATGCTAACAGTTCCCCAAAGGATATGAGACAACAATTGCATTCCTCTACGTCAACGCATGCTCCATGTCATGGAAAGTAACCATATATACCAATATTATTGATTTATATTATTCTAATTGAGTTATATTATCTAAATTTTGGTGGTTAACGTATGCAAATAGTGACAACACCTAGATTAATATAGGCAAGTAGCTGAAATTGTGTTATACTAGTATATAATTACAAATATGGAACGGTATATATATATATATATATATATATATATATATATATATATACTTATACTGTATACAATTTTGTTAATATATATAACTTCTAAACTATATATACTATATACTGTTACAATTTTGTTAATATATATATATATATATATATATATATATATATATATATATATATATATATATATATAACTTCTATATATACTATCTACTACAGTTACAATTTTGTTAATATATATAAATTCTAAATTATATATACTAGCTGTTACAATTTTGTTAATATATATGAATTCTAAATTATATATACTAGCTACTGTTACAATTTTGCCACCATGTTTTTATAAACAGTTGAGTCACATACAAAAATAATTGATAAGGCTAGTATTAGTAGTAGTATTATGGTTGATGTATTTTCTTTTATTTTCTTATGCAGCATGGTATCAATGAAGATGTTGAAAAGGATGATATAAATGATGAAATTCAAGAGGACGACGTAAATGATGGATTTCAAGAGGAAGTCGTAGGTGACGAATTTCAAGAGGATGACATAAATCTTGATGATGAATTTCAAGAGGACGATATAGATGGTGAATTTCAAAAGGACGATGTAGATGACGAATTTTTGGAGGACGACATATTTGATGAATTTCAAGAGGAAGATTTGGATGATGAACTCCAAGAAGACTAACTTGGATGACTTGGATGATGTCTTTTTTTTGTCTTGGAGTGGAAAGCATTAAACTTGAACTATGTTTTTTGTTCTTTTGTTGAACTATGTTTTTTGTTAGTTTACTAGGGTCATACTTCAAATTATGGTATTATAAGTAATGTTACGTTAGGCATTTTGTTTACTAGATACTATCTTGAATTAATGTTTGAAATTGATTTTATTATAATATTACAACTTTTGTGGATGTACGATTAAATTTGATATTGTTTAAGTTATAATCGACATTTTTTTGAAGCCAAACATCATAACCATATTATTTAAAAAATAATTGCAAAATTGTATATTTTATGGGGACATTGCGAAATAACAGACTATAAGCTATGGCTACATTTAAAATCGTTGCCTAAATGAATAGGGGACGTTTTCTGGGCATCTCCGGTGCGAGAGTTGCCTATAGTCTACGGCAACGATTAACAATTGTAGCTACATACAACAACGCTTAAAAAACGTCGCCTTAGTTACCACAAATAATCGTCCCCTATTCCTTTTGTTTAGGCGACGTTTTTAGAAAGCGTGCCCGAAGAACACCAAAAAACGTCCCCTTAGACTATAGGCAATGCTCGAACAAGAGACGCTCTAAAAACGTCCCCTATTCTTTTAGGCAACGATTTTCAGAGTTATGACAACGTTTTTCAAGTGTTGCCAGAGACAACAAATGTTGTAGTGAAAGTGTAATGTGAACCATCTAGCCAGCAGTGGTACACAGCACATAAGAGTTCCTCGTTTTTTCATGGTACGAGTGTGTAAAGAATATAGAATGTCTCCCAGCAAGGTAGGTACCCGGGTTGCGGGTTAAGAGAATGTTGATAATGTGTACACTTATGAACTGGTCGGGATTAGGGAATAAAACCAACCCATAAATCAAAAGAGCCACAACTTCTTCAAAAGCTAGGTAACTTCTGTTTTTTAGTAGTAATCGAGCCTTTTCCATTAAGAACTTAGCAAGCAAACCCTTGACTCCACTCTTTGTTTCCCAATTGGACTCGATTTCTGACTTTCGCAAATGTAAGGCAGCAGCAATGATTTCAGGTTTTGGAATCTTTTCTAAACCAGTGAAAGGTAATTGATCTCGAACAGGTAACCCAATCAGTTCAGAGAACTCTTCCAAAGTGGGTACTAACTGGTAATCAGGGAATGTAAAACAATGATGTTCGGGATCAAAGAACTGGAACAGGAACCGTATCATGTCTTCTTCAAATTTTGAGGTAACCAAATGGAGTAGGTGACCGTGCTTTTCAGTGAATTGAGCATTTCTGGGAAATTCTGATGTTAAGTCCTTAAGTTCAGATGGTACTGTTGAAATGTTGATTCGGACATAATCTCTGGTAGCGGAAGCCATTACTTGCAACAACAGAACAAAGGTAAACTCTTTGATCCTTGAAATGATTAGTGAGAAAATGATATGTTTATGATGCTTATGATGTCATGATGTCAAACATGTGGCACACACAAACAAATCAAACAATAGCCTTAGGTTTAAAGGCTTGCATGAGGTTAATAGGTGATACCCTCCCCACTGAAGTTGAGTTGGTTAAAACCTGTCTTAAAATAGTATTCGGGTTCTATGATCCTTGGAGACAACATCTTAATACGGCGCTCGGACGGCCGATCAAAACATTCCTCGAGGATAACTAACTTCGATCAATTTCAAAGCTAGTCACTTAATAGGCCACAAGTCAAGTTCAACTAAAGGTTCTAAGACAAATTAGTGTTTAATGACATTTCGGAAGCCTAACATACTCCTTGATCATTTTCAAGGGATATCAGTATAAACCAAATTGTCGCACTAACGGTGACCACCAGATTAACCGTATCGGTACATGCCGTACAGTTTCCTTGGTCTATTGTCACATACTTAAGGTATCTCGAGATTCGGGTTAGAATCTTTCACACAAGTAAATACCCAGACAAACCTTTGAAAGATAGAACAATCAAGACAAGCAATTGAAAACATCGAAGTGATCTATACTCTAAGGTAACCCCTTTTGAAAACATTTTGTTTTTGAAATCCCCAGCAGAGTCGCCAGTTCTGTCGCCCTCGGTTTTTTATATCTCGCGTGAGATACGAACTGACTCTTCTTTTGTTTTTGAGTTTTAAAAATCAGAGAGTCGCCACCGACTTTTATTTTATCCAATTAAGGAAAGGTTTATAAAAGAAATAGAAAAAGACCTTTAAGAGATTTTGGGTTCGGGGGTAGGTTATACAAAGGGAAGGTATTAGCACCCCTTTGTATCCATGGTTATCCATGGGCTCTTAATTGCTTAGCTCACTTGTTTGAATCATTTGTCTTGCCTTGAAATGCTTGTATGTGGTTTTAAAATACCTTTGTAAATTAACTTTGTAATGATCCCTGTGCGGATGTATACAAAGTGTTTTATCTTTCGAAAAGATGTTTGGAAAAAAAAAATCTTTAATTTCGTAATGATCCTTGTTTGGATATATACGAAATGTTATCTTTTTTGAAAGTTTTGTTTTGAAAAAACAATGATATATGAGACATTTGTTGTTTTGTTTTGATTTGAGCAAGCAATTAGGAGATCTACCCTAAGTTTATATGGTCCTTTCCCATTTCTTTTGGAAAATTCTCTTTTGACCGGATGTAAACAAAAGTTTGGATTTGTATTTGAAACAGTAGAATGGATTTTGAAGAGAGTAACAAAGGGATTACCCTAAGAGGTGCAAGTGTGATTGTGTTTTGATTCAGATGTTTTTATCTTTGAAGTTAGTGATCTAACGCTTCAGTTTTTATCTTTGACATACACGCAGTTTTTATATATACATAATTTAAAGTGCGGGAATGTAAAATGCGGAAAGTAAATCTACGCTATTACATCGATTGTGCGGGAAGTGTAAACTACGCTATTTACATGATTTTGACAACCTATACACTTTATCTAGGAATTTAAATTGCAATAAGATAAAAGGAAGTATTTTTGGATTTTTTAGATGGTTGATTTTAATTAGAATTAATGCATAATTAATTTAATTAAATGAGAAAAAAGGTAGAAATAAAATTTAAACCTAAAAATTAAGTCTAAAATATGTTCATATTGCTTGTTAATTAATTTTAAAATAAGACTAATTTTTTTGATTTTTTGAAGTTGTTTTGGAAATTTATTAAGCTAATTAACATATAATTATATAAACAATTATACAACTAATTTAAACTTAAAGAGAAAAATATTCTAAATATGTACAAAATTAGTCTATAATATATAAACCTATTTTAATAAAAAGAACATATTTTTTCTGATTTTTTGATAGGTTGAAATAATTAAAAAGCAAATATATAAATATATACTAATTAATTAAACAAAATATTTTAATTATTAAGAAAAATAAAATATTTTTGTGTCAAAAAATAATAGATTATTTTATAAATATTTTTATTATATTTTTTTGATTTTTTAAAACTTTTTTAAATAATTTTGCAAGTTATATTAAATAAAATAGAAAAATAAAATAAAACTGTGATCCTGTGTGATGGATGAGAGAGTCCATGGTATGGACTGGCGAAGCGTATGCGTTGGATGGAGTGATCAGATTGATCTGATGGACACAGACGCATGGCACATGGCTTGTTCCTACGCTGCAAAACACAGAATTAGAAAATTTAAAAAAATAAAAACGCGCGCGCTCTGTCCAGTAGGAATGCGCCACGTCTTGTCTTCCTCATCAGAAATGCTCTTTTACACCGCTCATTTGCAGGAGCTGTAAAAAGCTTCAACCTATTACACCTGTGCAACACGAATACAAGCAAAACGTGAAAGAAATTTGGCGCGAGGCCATGGTTCAATTCATCTGGTTCATACGAGTTCAATAGTACCACTTTGAACCTGTAATTTTTCCTAATTCGAGAAGCCCTAAATTTGAGCTCAAGAACCCTAAAATGGTAACTTCGTGAATACGTGACCAAACCTTAATTAAATGTCCAGAAACGATCAGAACATCAAACCAAGTTCAAATATATGATTACATCATGCTAAATATGCATGTATAATGAGATTTTGGTTAGTTTTTGTTTGAGCAAACCGTGCGCTACAGAGCTTGATTCTGAGTGCGTTGCTTGTTGAAAATGATTGGGATATATTCAGTGGAGGTTAGGGAACGTGTTTGAGTGTTTAGTTTGTATTGAAATGAACTTGAATTTCAAATTCGAATTTCAAATTTTCTTCAAAATTACAAGTTGTTACAAGATTGGTATAAGCATAGGATTGGCTCTGAATTCATGTCTCTTTTTTTGCTGAAGCATGCTACTTCATTTATAAGCAATGAATGAGCTTCAAACTTAAGCTAAGAAGCATTGATGATCTTTGAATCTTTGAATTCTTTAATATTAAAAAAGTTTGAATTCTTTGGCCATGGCTTTGAATTTTCTTCACCCTCTTGCTCTAGGCCTGCTATGTACTTCTCTTTGTTGCAGAAAATAAGCTATCTTGATGACTCAAACAAGAGACAAAGCTTTGGATAATGATCTTGCATAATTTCTTTTTAATTTAATTTTAAATGTAATAAAATTAAACCAAAAAAGAAATAAAAATGTTATGGGCCTTAGGTTGGTCGTGGGAGGCCCTTAACATTGTTAGAATCATGTTTGGATCATGAAAACTTGGCCCCTTTTGGAAAAAACACATTTTTGATCAATGTTGGTTTCATGCATTTTCCCAAAAATTAGCCAACTTCAACAAGGCATAAATCCCTCAATTTTGATCATATGAAGGAGTTCTTGTACTTTTTAGAAACCTCAAGATGTCCTCTACAAGCCACTTTCGAAACTTTTTTTCATTTGGAGAAGTTATCTTGATGTTAAGGCCTTTGACAAAAAACCACTTTTTGTTGACTTTGAAAATGACCTGTAATGTCTAAGCTCATATTTTTCAAATGGTGAATCCAATGACCATGGGATCAATTGCATTTGAAAGATAATTGAATTTCCTTCAAAACAAGCTTTGGTTGGAATTTTTTGAATGAACGAGGAGAGAGTTATGGCCGGTCAAAGTTAAGTTGACTTTTTAGGAGAAAACCCTAATTTTGAAACTTAGGGTTTTGTTGATTTTTGATCTTTTCTTGATGAATTATGATCAACCAATGATCAAATGATGAATCTTTTGACAAAATATGGATGTTGACAAAAAATTTCATTTTTGACAGTCTGTTGACTTTTCGGTCAAACTGGTCGTCTGTTGACTGTTTGAGCTGCTGACTGTGCGTCTGAGCGAATTGAAGTTTGAAAATTTGTATGGTGGACTTTAAGACATATGGAGGTCCATGAAATCCATTTGAGGTCTCAAAAAACTTGTTCTCCTGAAAAAAACAAAAACCCTAGTTAAGGACTGTTTGTATAGGAGACAGTTAAGCGTACCTGATTTTTGTGCAGTGCTGAGTCTCTGCTGATCATGTGATTATCAGAAGACTTCTAGAACAAAAATCTTGGAATTTTGAAATGCAAAAGATTGATTTGATTGATGGTGCAAAACACGGAGAATCGCGTTGTCAGCGAGTTTGACCATCAATTGGCTGTCGGGGCATTAACGTAACAGTTAAAGTGAAAATTCAACAGTTAAAGTTAATTTTTTCTTTTTGTTTTTTTGTTATGTTAATGGTGAAAATTTATTTACATGAGTTGTTAGAAAAACACAAACATAATAAATAAATAAAATATATTGTACGCGGACGAAATTACCGATAATAACCTTGAAAAATATTTAATGCACAGAAGAATAAATATTTACCTAGCAGAAAACACACATAATATTATCTTGATAATTAAACTACAGTACAAAAAATAGTACGACATTCAATACTGACAGTACAAATATTACATAATATAATGAATAGTAAAATAAACAGTACATTATTTGAAAACAAAAGATACGACAAACTTTAAAAAAGACGATTAAAAACGTATGCTATAAATAACAACATATAGATGATCGGGAGTGTAAGCAACCCAGGTCCGCATTTTTCAGGGCTATGCAGACCGAAAAAGGACATGATCACCACCAAGACGGTGATGACCATAAGAAAACACGTATCCATCCACTTCGCCATTTTTGCCGGGGAAGAAGAGAAAATAAATATGAGGTAGAAATTTGAGAGATGAGTTGAAATTTGATGTGAGAATTTATGGAAAAAATGAGAGGTATTTATAGAGTGAAAAGAAGGATAGAGACGTTGAGGAATGAAGTGATTCCGTATAAAAAAGGAAAATTTGAGTGGTAGTAGGATTTGAAAGAAAGTGTATGGTAGGGTTTGAAAAGAGAGATGTATAGAATAAAGTTAGGATTTGATTTTGAAAGAAAGAGATTTGAAAAGAAAGGAAAAGATTTTGAAAACAATAGAATATAGTACAAAAATTAGTGGGAAACAAAAAACTAATAATAATTTACTTGTTACCAGTACATTCTGAATCCCCGGACTCTGCGCCTGCAAAATTTAATTATGTACCAATTGCGTCAGTACTATTTATCTGCAAATAAATCTCAAATAAACAGCGTGTGTGTTATACCCCAAAATTTGCCCGCATCTTTTTTCAAGAAAACTTCAATCTAAAAATTAAGAGTTTCATATAATCTTGGATTTTTATATCCTGATTTATGAATACTTGGTTTTTAGAATTTTTCTTATACGGTATTTTGGCTCGCTGTTGAATTTATTCTTACGCAAACGCCAATTACTGTTTATTACTTCACATACGCTGTTTATTTGATATTTATTTACAGATAAATAGTACTGACGCAATTGGTACAGAGTTAAATCTTTTGCAGGCGCATAGTCCGGGGATTCAGACTGTACTGGTAACAAGTAAATTATTATTAATTTTTTGTTTCCCACTAATTTTTGTACTATATTCCATTATTTTCAAAATCTCTTTTCAAATATATTCTTTCAAAATCAAATCCTAACTTTATTCTATACATCTCTCTTTTTTCCAACACTATCATACACTTTCTTTCAAATCTTACTTCCACTCAAATTTTCCTTTTGTACGGAATCACTTCATTCCCCAACGTCTCTATCTTTCTTTTCATTCTATAAATACTTCTCATTTTTTCCATAAAATCTCACATCAAATTCTAACTCATCTCTCAAATTTCTACTTCATATTCACTCTCTCTTCTTCCCCAGGTAAAAATGGCGAAGCGGATAGAGACGTGTTTTCTTATGATCATCATCGTCGTGGTGGTAATCATGTCTTTCTTCTGTCCGCATAGCCTTGAAAAATGTGGACCTGGGATGGTGACACTCCCAATCATCTACATGTTACTGTTTGTAGCATGGGTTATTAATCGTCATTCCTAAAGTTTGCCGTATCTCTTATTTCTTAATGTACCGTTTACTCGTCGTACTGTTCATTGTAGTATGTAATATTTGTACTGTCAGTATTAAATGTCGTACTATTTGTCGTACTGTTGCTTAATTATCCAGATAATATTTTGTGTGTTTTCTGCCAGTTAAATATTTATTTTTCTGTGCATTAAATGATTTTCAGGGTCATTATTGGTAATTTTGCTCGCATACAGTATTTATTATTTATTTACTATGTCTGTGTTTTACTAACCACTCATGTAAATAAATTTTCATCATTAAACAAAAACAAAACAAAACCAAAAAAACAAAAACAACAAAAATATTAACTTTGACTGTTGAATTTTCACTTTAACTGCTACATGCCTGAACAGTCAATTGACAGTCAAACCGCTGACAGTGCAATTCTCCGTGTTTTGTACCATCAATCAAATCAAACTTTTGCATTTCAAAATTACAATATTTATGTCCTAGAAGTTTTCTGAATATCACATGATTAGCAGAGACTCAGCACTGCACAAAAATCAGGTACGCTTAACTGTCTCCTACACAAACAGTCCCTAACTAGGGTTTCTTGTTTTTTTCAGGAGAACAAGTTTTTGAGACCTCAAATGGATTTCATGGACCTCCATATATCTCAAAGTACCACCATACAAATTTTCAAACTTCAATTCGCTCAGACGCACAGTCAGCAGCTCAAACAGTCAACAGACGACCAGTTTGACCGAAAAGTCAACAGACTGTCAAAAATGAATTTTTTTTTGTCAACATCCATATTTTGTCAAAGGATTCATCATTTGATCATTGGTTGATCATAATTCATCAAGGAAAGATCAAAAATCAACAAAACCCTAAGTTTCAAAATTAGGGTTTTCTCCTAAAAAGTCAACTGAACTTTGACCGGCCATAACTCTCTCCTCGTTCATTCAAAAAATTCAAAACAAAGCTTGTTTTGAAGGAAATTCAATTATCTTTCAAATGCAATTGGTCCCATGGTCATTAGATTCACCATTTGAAAAATATGGACAAAGACATTACAGGTCATTTTCAAAGTCAACAAAAAGTCACTATTTTCAAAAGGATACACAAGGAGCATGGAAAACCATTTTGACATGAGACCAAAAACATTGGTTAGAGGACTCTTTGAGGTTTCCAAAAAGTACAAGATCTCCTTCATATGACAAAAATTGAGGGATTTATGCCTTGTTGAAGTTGACCATTTTTTGGGAAAATGCATGAAATCAACATTGATCAAAAATGTTTTTTTTCCAAATGAGACCCAATTTCCATGGTCCAAACATGTTTCCCATGATGTAAAGGGCCTCCCACGACCAAGACAAAGCCCATAGCATTTTTGTTTCATTTTTTTATTTAGTTTTATCCCATTTAAGATTAAATTAAAAAAGGAAAATGGAAGGATAATGTGTAGCTTGAATCTTAAGCATGAGTCATCAAAGGTAGCTTATCTTCTGCAGCAAAAGGAAGTACAAAGCAAGAGAAGTAAAGGAGAGCAAGCTTTGGTCAAAGTTTCAAAGATTTTTAATATTTAAAAATCAAAGTTTCAACAAAGCTCATCAATGCTTCTTAGCTTCAATTTTAAGCACATCCTAGCTTATAAATGAAGCAGCATACTCCACAAAGAGGACACACGCGAAAAGATAGCAAAGGCATAGCAAAGAAACCACAAAATTCTCAAAAAATATCAAATACTTTGTAATTTTCGTTTTGCAACTTCTAGCTTACTTCAATAAAAAATAATCATTCAAATCATCCTTTGGGGTCACATAGAGTAAGATTGATGCACTAAACAAGTCCCATAATGCTTTAAATACGTGTATCATCATCTTCATGTTCATAGCTTCATAACTTTTGTTTTCCAAATTTTCACCTGTAATAACTTAATCTAATCTTTGATTTGAGTTCCTGACATCATTTAAAGTAGATCCAATGTAGCTCATGCAAGGTTTCACTCCTCTAACACCTTCCACCATTGTTGGTTGTCCAAACTTGAGAAGCTTTGAGTTGCATCTTCCAGGAACTTTTAGCAAAAACTAATGCCACTAATGAACTCAGAGGGTCTTAATTAGGCTATCTGGGTTGTTTGCAACCATTTATTTTCTTGTTTTTTTGCAGGTTTAAAGAAGGAGAAAATCGGAGACCAAAACCGTTGCCAAAACCCTTGAAAAACTGTTGCCATAGCTGTGAAGAAGATGATGAACAGTGACTGAGACTTGTTGACCTCCACGCGTGCGTCCCTGATTGGCTCGTCAACCATCAGCGCTCTCTCCCTCGTTTCTATTCGTCCACGCATGCATAGTGGGACCAACCTGACTTATTAAAAGTCTTTATGATCCCACGTGACTGGTCAATACAAGTGCACCATGTTCTCTCCAATCTGGACCATAGATCTCCACTAAAAATGAATCCAACGCATCAAACAAGCAGTCCATACCATGGACTCACCAGCATAACACACTTGATCATTTATTTTATATTTTCCATTTTTTTTAGTTTTTTCTTGTAAAATTAATTAAAAATACTTTTAAAAATCCAAAAAATATAACAAAAATATTTTTAGGTTTATAATTTAATCTATTATTTTTTGATATAAAAAAATCTTATTTTTCTTAAATATTAAAATATTTTGTATAATTAATTAGTATATATTTATATATTTGCTTTTTAATTATTTCAACCAATCAAAAAATCATAAAAATTTTTGTTCTTTATATTAAATATAGTTTATATATTATAAGCTAATTTTGTACATATTTAGGATAATTTTATCTTTAAGTTTTAATTATTTGTATAATTATTTGCATAATTATGTATTAATTAACTTTATAATTTCAAAAACTACTTCAAAAAAACCCAAAAAAATTAGTTTTGTTTTAAAATTAATTGAAAAACATTTTGAACATATTTTAAACTTAATTTTTAGGTTTAAATTTTATTTCCATCTTTTTCTCATTTTAATTAAATTAATCATGCATTAATTCTAATTAAAATCAATCATCAAAAAATCCAAAAATATTTCTTTTATTTTCTTGCAATTTAAATTCTTAGATCAAGTGTATAGGTTGTCAAATTCATGTAAATAGCGTAGTTTACATTCCCGCAAAATCGATGTAATAGCGTAGATTTACTTTCCGCATTTTACATTTCCGCATTTTAATCTTCAGTACATATAAAACTGCGTGTATGCCAAAGATTAAAATTGAATCGTTAGATCACTAACTTCAAAGATAAAATATGTGAATCAAAACACAATCACACTTGCACCTCTTAGGGTAATCCCTCTTTTACTCTTTTCAAAATCAAAATCAAATTCTACTGTTTCAAATGCAAAATCGAACTTTCATTTATATCCAGTAAAAGGATAGTTTTTTAAAGGAAATAGGAAAAGACCTTATAACTTAGGGTGTACCTCCTAATTTGCTTGCTCAGATTAAAACAAACAAATCTCTCATATATCATTGTTTTTCAAAATAAAACTTTCAAAAAAGACAATACTTTGTATATATCCAAACGAGGATCATTACGAAGTTAACGTTCTTTTTTCAAAAAACATCTTTCGAAAGATAAAACACTTTGTATACATCCGCACAAGGATCATTACAAAGTCAATTTACGAAGGTATTTGAAACCACATACAAGCATTTCAAGGCAATAGAAAAGTGATTCAAAAGAAGTGAGCTAAGCAAATTAAAGAGCCCATGGATAACCATGGATACAAAGGGTGCTAACACCTTCCCTTTGTATAACCTACCCCCTTACCCAGAATTTCTTAAAGGTCTTTTTCTGTTTCTTTTATAAACCTTTCCTTAATTGGATAAAATAAAAGTCGGTGGCGACTCTCTGATTTTCAAAAACACAAAAGCAGAAAGAAAAGAGTCAGTTCGCGTATCTCTCTGCGAGAGGTACGGTAAAAACCTGAGTGCATGACAGTGTGTGAAGTGATAAACAGTAATTGGCGTTTGTGTAAGAATAAATTCAACAGCGAACCAAAATACCGTATAAGAAAAATTCTAAAAACCGAGTATTCATAAAAATCAGGATATTTGTGAAATAAAATCCAAGATTATATGAAACTCCCAATTTTTAGACAAAAATCTGTTGCCTTCTTTCTAAAAAAGATGCGGGCAAATTTTGGGGTATAACAGTTTGCTTTCGAACTAACCATGCTTCAGTTAGGACTTTCAAGGGTTGTAACGTGGCTTGGTTCACGGTTTAAGAAACAAAGGATAATGGCTCAAAGTTTATTTGTACCCATCCCGATCTTCGTGATGTTCTTCGATCCTATGCTCAGTTAACCTTTCGTTTAAGTCCTAGCATAGCTTGAAGTCGTAATATTGACATTTGACGATGGTTAAAGTACGGGAATTTTATTTTGGACAGACAATCCTCGTTTTTTGTAATATTCTCTTTTTTTTTTTGTCGAGGATTTATAACAACCTCTTTTAGTTTTTTTTGACTTTATTATCCCTAACTTTTGCCTGAACTGTTTATTTTGAGGTTACAGTCAGCGGGATGTTTCAATTTTCGATAAGTCTCCTTCACAGATTTTGACTTAACAGTTTTTTTTTCTTCTTATTTTTGATGGATATTGACTGTCTGACTTAATGGTCACGGGAACCCATCATTATTTGCGTAACAACGGCTAGTATAATTGAGTTAACTGAGTAACTACCCTGCCCCAGGTTATGATTAAGGGTTTTAATTGCATGAAAAAGAAACTTCTACTCCTTAGGCTCAAAGGGGGTTAACGAGGGGTTAACATCCTTATATCTCCGCTGTTTAGGAATTGAAACAATGCCTGTACATCGTCAGCATTGTCCGTTCAAAAGCATTACTGTATGAGGTTGCGGTATCATTTTCGTCATCCTCCCTTAAAAGGCTTACAGCTTAGCAGGAGTCGAATATCACAAAACATAAACAAAGTAATGACCAGTTTAAATAAGTGATAGCGAAATAATTAATTCAAGACAAACACATGCAACGCACTAATGATGATTATTAAAACAGATAATGTCTATCATAAGTCAAATGTTTAAACAAACAGAAAAGAAATTGCAAATGAAAGTAAATCTAATGATCCAAAAGTTCATCCGTCTAGCCATCCACAGCATTAGCAATCTTGTTGTGATCGGGCATGGGAGCAGTGATCATGTTAGGGGTTGCAGGAGGGTCGAACTTGATTTCCGCGGCATCGATCATGTCTTGAATATTATTCTTCAATGTCCAGCAATTGTCAGTGGCATGTCCAGGAATATTGGAGTGATAGGCACACCTCGCGTTGGGATTATAGCAAGGGGAGGAAGTGTTGGGATTTGGATGAGGAGCTATATGTGTAAGTAGCTTTGCTTTCAACAAGTGTTGCAGCGCTTGAGTCAAAGACATGTTGATCTTGGTGAATTGTCTTTTGGATGCGCCTTGCTTACGTTGGTTGTCTTGTTGTTGTATCGATGCTTGATTAGAGACCAGGATTGCCCCAACAGTGTCAGATTCATTCCTCTCACTGTATGGTTTTTTTGTAGCACCCGATGAAGTATCCAATCAGTGAAACCAGATGATGAGCTTCCCAGCAGATGGCTATAGAAAGGTCTAGTCAGTGTACTCATAAACATGTCGACCAACTCTCCGTCAGCTAAAGGAGGTTGAACTCTTCCACCCAAGTCTCTCCATTTATGAGCATATTCTTTGAAGCTTTCATTAGGCCCCATGGACATGCTTTGTAATTGCATGCGAGTCGGCGCGAGGTCAGCATTGTATTGGTATTGCTTGTTGAAAGCAACAGCCAGATCTTCTCATGTATGAATGTTGGTACCCTCTAGTTGATAGTACCACTCGAGTTGACAGTATGAGGCTGAATCTTCCTTACATAAGACTTCAAGTGCAGTTTCGGACAAGAGACCCCATCGTATTTAGCAAAGGTGGGAGTCTTGAACTTTGGAGGGATAGCAACTCCAGGGATGAGTCCTAGTTCCTCAAAATCTAGCCCAGGTACCTTCTGAACTTCCATGGCTTTCATACGTTCTTCCAGCAGCTTGTATTTGTCATCAGGATGTTCGTCCTCAGAGTAGTAGTCTCCCTCTTCCTCAGAGGGCTTAACAGAATCAGGGTTACTTTTCGCATCAGCATTAACACTAGCATCATCCTTTTGTTCATCGTCGTTACTGTCTTCAGAGACTTCGGCTTCCCTGAGTTGCAAGATCGGTCTTCTGAGCCTTTTCCCCAGAGTCTTCTTCCCTTTCTTCTTCTTTTTAGTCAGCATGGTTTTCAGCTCTTCTTGCCCCTTGGCTAAGTTCATAATCAAGGCTTAGAACTCAGCATTCTGAGCCTGAAGGTCTTTGACTGATTGCTCGAGATTCATGATGCTGAAATAAATAGCGAGGAAGGATGAGAAACCCATCATATGAGACCTGTAATGCGATGTTATGAATGCAAATGCAATGTTTTCAAGGATCTTTAGGAATTTAGTTAGCAACTTTAGAAAATGATTTGGTCGCATCTTTGTTTGAAGAACTCTGATTCTTGGGTGTTCTTTTCTAGGAATCGAACTCACCATATTCAGTGTGTCATAGCCTCTGATTCGGAATACCTTACTTGGAAGGTATATAGCTAGAGGAAAATAAATCCCCTTGCCCCTTGATAGGTATCGTGTCTCTGAATTGAAAGACAAATGGCCAGAGGAAAATAAATCCCCTTGCCCCTTGATAGGTATCGTGTCTCTGAATTGAAAGACAAATGGCCAGAGGAAAATAAATCCCCTTGCCCCTTGATAGGAATTCAGTCCTTGATAAGAGCACCTGAAATTGTGCGCCCTAAATCCCTAAGATCCTTGAAAGGGTTAGTCAATCATGCTATGTTATGATGTCATGATGATGTTATGCGAATGTAATACAATAGGTAAAGCATAAGGTAATAAGGACAAAATGTCCTACAAGTAAATCCTGCAAGGAAATAGAAGGGTTAGTAGCACACACAAGCAAGTCACACAAATGTCCTTAGGTTTAAAGGCTTTCATGGAGTTTAACTAGGTAACTACCCTTCCCCAAAGGTACTTCTAGGGATAAAGAGATTTCAGCAACAGGGTTCTACCAATTACCCAGAATTGTCGGCCCCTCTAAAGCACCCTCGGACATGATGCATTCGCATCATGCAATGATACTTTAATAAAGAACCTATCTTAGTTGTAGTATCGGGTAGAGACTAGGACCTCAACATTTGTCAATAGTAGCCCCCTCACTACGTCCTAAAGGCCAAGATGGGTTAAGGGTAACTAAAGGTCCTTGAGCTCCGGCGCACCCAAAGTTACATACATAGACCTCCCTCATTTGAGAAAGGTGTGCATATATCTACGGAGTCCTAACTCAAGCGTGAACTTCATATTGACTCATCTCCCACATATGTGAAAGAGGTCGCCATGACTATGCCATTCCTATCTTAAGTGTACTTGAATCCGGGTATAGGATTCGTCCTTCATTTAAATTCCCAAGCAACCTTTAAAATAAAGCAAGCAAAGCAAACATTTAAGTGATCCTAAACTTTAAGGTAACCCCTCTTTTAATTTGAAAGCTTCCCCAGCAGAGTCGCCAGTTCTGTAATACGGTGAACTGACTTTATTGAAATGTTGCGGTAAGCAAGAGTCGCCACCGACTTTTATTTTATCCAATTAAGAAAGGCTAAAAGAACAGAAAAAAACCTTTTTGAAAGAGATTGAGTTCGGGGGGTAAGTTATACAAAGGAAAGGTTTAAGGCACCCTTTGTATCAATGGTTATCCATGGGCTCTTAATTGCTTAGCTCACTTTTGAATCATTTGAAATGTTTGAAGTGTCGTGTGTGTTTAGGAAAGATTTTTGAATAAGGACTTTAGCTTGTAAATAAGCGTAGCCTTTTGGAAATCATTTTGAAAAGGAGGTGCGAAAAGTAATTTGAATTTTAGAGCAAGCAATTAGTAGCAACTACCCTAAGTTTTGAAATTTGTTCTTTTAGCTTTTCAGGGTGAAAGGGTCCATCCATACCATGAGAGGGGAGGAAGTCTTTTAATTGGATGTTGAAGGGTCATCGAAGTTATCGTTCGCCACAAGACTGTCCCTACCATAAAGACGGCAGGTAGTCTAAGGGATGGATAGAATAGTCATTAATCTTTTTAGGCATCATGCGAGGATACCTTAGCAATAGGACAATCATCTTATTTTTTGAGGCAACATCGAGGGACTAGATGATTTTCAATCTCTTTAGGCAACCTTGCTTTAGGTATCCTCGGAATCGAGGGACTTGACTATTTTTGTATAATTAGAGGCAACAAGGCAATAGTAAGGCAACAGTAATAAGGCAACGAGAGGGGTTACCCTAAAGGTGTGTGTGTGTGTGCACCAATCACGTGAATTGTATTCAAAAATAATTTATCTTTTTAGTGAGCTAAGTTCATTAGGCTTGCACTCCTTAAGATTACTAACCATGCAGTATAATAAAATAACAGGCAGAAAATAAAATCCTATGCTATTACAATAAACACTTGTATGCGGAAAATTAAAGGCAGAAAGTAAAAACTTAAATCTATTACAATAAACCCCTGCAAACGAAAAGAGGCAAAAATAATAACAACCCTAGGCTATTACAAGGCTTTGGGGCAGTTACAATAATATTGCAAGAATTAAATTAGGCAAGGCAATTGGCATAAGGCAAACCCAAATGGGGAACAAATTAACCAGGTTAATAGAATAAATAAAGGGCAAACAAAAAGGTATTTGAGACAAATAAAGTAAAAGAGGTTTTGAAAAAAAACAAAAATATCAGATTGAAAGGAAATGCAAATCCTAACACTAAACCCCCTAAGGTTTATTAAGAAGAAACCTTGTTGTGACCTAAATAAGATTTGAACAGAGTGCGTTAACGGACAACACCTACCTAAAACACCTAAGGCTACTAGGGTTTTCTATGGTTTGTGAAGTTGAGGTTAATTACCAGCTAAATTTATTACCTAAATTATCTAATAAAAAATTTAACCCTAATTATTCTAATTAATTAAATTAAGCATCTAATTTTAATCCTAATTAATTAGCTAATTATTTAAACTAAATTAAATTAATTATCTAATATAAAAACTTAATTTTATAAATAATAATAAGAAAAAAAAGTTTTATTATTTTTGTAAAGTTAAAGAAAAAAAAAGAGTTAATTAAAAAATGTTTTTAGTTAAAGAGAAAATAAAATAAAAAGTAATTAACAACAATTAAAAGAAAGATTAAAAAACAAATAATAAAAAAGAACCTGGCGCAGTGATCTGGTATGACTGAGTCTTGAGGGTTCATGGTGAGGAAGCATCTCCTGGGCGTTAGATCTGCTCCTATGGGATGATCCAATGGCGGAAGGCTGAGGGGGCATGGTATGCAGGCATGAGCGTTGTATTGGATCTGTAAAAGAAATATTTAAAAAAATATATAGGAAAGCCAGGGTTCGAACCCAGGCTTATGAAGTTGCCAACAAGTCTCTCCACCAACTGCACCAAACACTTAAGTCATTAGTATGATAATTAAAAAAATTAAATACACAAAATAAACATTAAATGGACTTTTTCAAACGAGCAGTCAACGCGTGGGACCCATGTCTGCTGAGTGGCGAATCAGAATGAGGGAGAGTGAATTGGAGTTGTTGACTGGCCAATGATAAACAACGCGCGTGGGAGAGAGAAAAAATAGGCGCTGAACGACCACACAGAAGGCTACACGCATGGTCTTGTCTGCCACATTGTCTTCATCTTCTTCCTCCAAAGTTACCTGCGATTTAGCTTTGCGGTTTGCTGCGAATTCTCTTGCGGAAATACCTTCGAGTTCCTGCAATCACCAAAACTCACGCAATGCGCATGGAACAAGGATAAATCGTACCCAGACCTACTAATTAGCGTATTACAAACTCGATAGTGTGGTTCTTTGATCCTATAAACGCTTGTGCCATAGAAACCGAAGGTATTCTTCCCTTGTGTCCTAAACATGGCAAAACGTGATAGTTGCGCCAAAACTCTCATGTGAGGGCTCATAACAAACGCACACATTAGTATGAACATGAATATATGGATTAACAACATTAATATAACATATAACGCATGTTTGAGATTCAAGAAATTCTTCTAATGGTGTACCTTCGTGAGAGAGGTTCTGAGCGTGAATTAATTCGTTTAAAGGCTTGGATCAGTGGCTGGGGACCTGTGGAGCATGAATTGATCTTCAGAATGGATTGAGAACGGTTGGAGAACCAAGTTTGAATAATCCCTAGTTTCTTGATAATTTCACTACCTTGAAACCCTATTTTTTTAACCAATTTTTCGTCCTCTCTTGCTTCTGAATGTTAAAGGTATATATTGAGGATGATTTTAGGGTTATAACATTGGAAAGAAATCATGGGCTTGATGACTTAGAAATATGATAATATTTGATGGAAAATATGATAATATTTGATGGAAAATATGATGATATTTGATTGAAAATATAATGCCAATCTTTCTATTTTTACTCAATCTCTTCCCAATCAAATATATATGACTTGAGCTCTAAGATTTGAATTGAAAAAATAAATCATGCACCCATTTGTTATTTATTTTAATTTATCTTGATATAAATCAAAAATAAATAAAATAAAAAACAGGACCAAAAATCAACGAAATTATTTGGCCCTCAAAGTATTTCTTGGGCCTTTATATGATCCAAAATAAAGTTCTATGATTTAATTCATTAAGCTTGCATTTTATTTAATTTATTTGGCTTTTAATTGAATAAAATTCAAATAAATATAGATAAAAGTGACAAAAATATGAAAATGGGTTTAAAGGTCCTTATTTAGCTCATGGATGTGTTTGAAGTCCAAATCTTAGGCCCATTAGTTCAAAAGTTGGAATTTTGTCAATTAGGGTTTCATCCATTTTCCAAATTTTGCCCAACTTCTGACAATCATAACTCACTCAATTTTTGTCATATGAAAGTGTTCTAGAATTTTTTGGAAACCTCAAGATGTCCTCTACAAGCCACTTTGGAACATATTTTCCATTTGGAGATTTTATCTTGATGATATTGCTCCTGAAAAAAAATAGCCTTTTGCGATCTTCTTGAAGGACCTGTAATGTTTTGGCTCATATCTCTTATGCATAAGCATTTCTTGACCTTGGGCCCAACATCAAAGTTGTAGATAATTAAATTTCCTTGAGAATAGGCTTTGGTTGGGAAATTTCTGATAAAGTATGAGAGACATATGATCAGTCAAAGTTGGGTTGACTTTCTCCTATAAACCCTAATTTAGTAACTTGAATTCTTGTTGATTTATGATCTTTCCTTGATAAATCATGATCAACTTTTAATCAAATGATGAATCTAACATTAAAATGTTGATGTTGACCAAAAATCAGGATTTTTGACTGTGATTTGACCGTAGTTGACTTTTAGGTCAAACTGGTCGACTGTTGATCATTTGAACTGTTGACTGAGCAATCTTATGAATCAGAGTTTGAAACTTGGCAAGAGGATACTGTGAGGCATATGAGAGGCCATGAAGTTCGCTTGAAGTATCAAAAGTTGATTTTCCTTGGAGAGAAGCAAAACCCTAATTGTGAAGCCTTTAATTAGGAGAGTGTGTACTCAATTGAGTCTGGAGCTTTTGGTGCGTGCATGAAAATCTGGTGGGCAAATTTTGGGGTATGACACTTACGTTAGAAGATAAAGTAGTTCATTGGTTATCAAGAGATCCATCATTTCTCAGTGTGAGTGAAAAGAATAGTTGGAACCATAATCGTGATAATTCGTATGTGACTCCAATGGATGAGCAAAAACAAAAGTATCGGCAAAAGACCGCGGGTGGGAAAGCTAGGTCATTGAGCTGCAAAGTGAACATGCGTGAAATGTTTCAAGTGTGGAAGACGGGGACACCGTGCTGATGAATGCTAGAGTAAAGTTTTAACTTGTTTCAACTTTGGAGAACCTGGTCATATCAGTGCACAATGTTAAAAGCCCAAGAAATCCCCAAATGTCGCAAAAATTAGTGGGAAGGTCTTTGTTCTGAGTGGTGAGGAGACCTTTGCACATGATGACTGGATTCTGTTCAGACCCTTAAAAGGTTTTGTTGATAAAAGTATTTAAAGAATAATAGGGTTTTAGTAATGTTTGTTCAAGTGTGCAGAATCTAAAGGCATTAACCTTGATATAAATCAAGATAAACACTTATAAGAATCATCAAGACAGATGCAAAGCTGTTCTGAATCAAAAAGATCAGAACCAAGCTTTCATGCTCATGATAAGTCAAACTCAAGTCTCTCATATGTTGTGCTAAATCTTATTTAGAAATCTAAAGACCTGCAATATCTAAAGACTAGAGTTAGTTAAAGCAAGCAGATGCTGTCATAAGGAATGGCTCTGTAACTTCTGAACAAGCTTCATCAATAGTCTTGAAGTCGCTACTTCAAAGGATTATTATCTATATCAAGTCAACAAATCTAAAAGCACTAATCCAAATTAGTTCTGATTAAGACTCTAATAAAGGAAAACTCACCACCTGTGAACTCAGGACTTTGTAGTCTCACTCTAACCAGGTTCTAAAGGCATACTCTAACTTCTGATCAAGCCTTAACAAATTCTATAAGAATCATCTGATTCAAAAAGTTAGGTATAAAAGATAACAATGACTCTACTCATGCTTCAACAAACTTCTACAAGAAGTCTTCAGTAGGAATTTATCTTAAGAGGATCTTGTAACAATGTACAACTACTTTATGTCTATTCAAGAAAGTAACATTGTCAGGATCCCATCTCTTCAGCAGTTCTACAAACTCTACTTTTCTCATATCAAGGGCTTTATGCTAGCTTTACTTAGACTTCACTTTACGTGTTCTAGCTAAAGACCTTCAACTACTACTTGTACTATGGCAGTTTCAACCTTCAACGACTACTTACACTATAAGTAGTTTCAACCTTCAACGACTACTTGTACAGTGAGTGGTTTCAATCTTCAACAAATATATTTTCAGATATATAAATGAAGAAGAGAATTGAAGAAGAAGGTGTGCATGTGTAAGACTGTATACATATGAATGTGATACCAGAAAACACCAAGGGAGTTGAGAGAAAAACGATGTCAGACAGAAAACACAGTTTAGAGTAGCACACAAAAGAAGAATAAATCCAACTGGAAGGGTTATTGTGTGTTAAGAGAGCAAAGCAAGATATCTTAACATATGAGTAGGAGAGTCAAAATAAAGAACATGTGAATATGTACAACAAATTAAGACCATCTGTGTAGAAGAAGAAGAAGAGAAAATAATGAAGAATTCATTCTTATACACTTAGGAGCTACTCAAATTATATCATAAACGGTCACCCATCCAAATACTATATGTCAAGTACGCTTAACTATGAAGTTCTTATCTGTTAGACTACCGAAAAAAATATGCATCTTGTTTGTATAGGTAGTACCAATCAATCCTTATAAGCCTTCATTTAACCAATCAGTCTCTTACTTACACATCCTTAGGATCTCTCTCATTTCGATGTGAATTCGACGACCACTCCTCGCCCTCTTCGGCCTCGAGAGTGTCTCACTGTCATACCTCATGCACCGACAACCACTCCCTGCCCTAGTTGGCCTCAAGTGTTACATACCCACCAGCTTCCGCTTGGTTCGTCCCCGAACCACATCGTACTAGGAGTGGTATGCTCTGATACCATTTGTAATGCCCCCAGACTACTTTTAGGATTACCGACTGAATCCACAAACCAACACGTGTCTTTTCAGTATGTTTTGTCCTCACTTACACACTTTTCAGAAAAGTTCCTAGAAGGTCACCCATCCAAATACTACTCCAAGTCAAGCATGTTTAACTATGAAGTTCTTATATGTTAGGCTATCAAAAAACAAGATGCATCTTCTTTTCGGTAAACTAACATAAAAGAACTCCACAATTAAGCGTGCTTGACTTATAGTATTTGGATAGGTGAACTTTTGGGAAGTTTCCCGGAAAGCGTGTGAGTGAGGACAAAACATGCTGAAAAAGATCTGTGTTGGTTTGTGGGGCTAGCCGATAATCTTGAAAGCAGTCTGGGGTGTTACACAACTCCATACAACTTAAGCAAGCTAGATAATCTTGACCACTTCTCTATGTTGTTGTTTTACAAAATGCAGCCAATCCAATGAGCCACTCTAAAAATAACTTCAGGAGTATCATATTTTTTGTGATATTTTGGCGCTTGTGTTGATGCACTTCATCGAGATAGCGGCAAGATAAACTCCATAATCACTTAGTTGATGTTCCATCATAATAAGTTTGGCACAACAACTACCCATAATAACTTATTCTGCCTCAGTTGTGGATAATGCTACACTTGCTTGTTTCTTGCTATGAAAGGAGACAAGCTAGTTGTAACACTGTTCTAAACCCACATAAAATTTACGAATAATTTAACTTAAAATCACCGCACAAGAATGTCACACGTCATAAAAAAACATAAATCAATCCTGCTCCGTAATACGGGTTACAACAATAATAGTAACAATTCATAACATGCACATCAATGGTATTCATGCACCTTTAAACTTATTTAAAACATCGCAACAAAATCATCATTAATAAATATCCTCAAATTGTCAAAATCATGACATTTAGTCTCATAAAAGAGTTGAAAATAAAACTAATCCTACATTTAAAAATCCTTGCAAAATCACAACATAATGGTGATATAAAAGACCAATCAAGTCATAAGTTATCATCTAAGTCATGGTTAGAGTCATAGGTTCCCCCATACAAAGTGAAAATGTCTTTCCACGACCATGAGTTATCACTCAATTATGGGTTCGGGTCACAGATTCACGTCAATACAATTGGAACATCTCTCACCCCCTGCCACCTCTTACATGGGCCAAACACGGGTCACATAACTAGATACAACATCTCTCCGCACCCACTACCTCTTACATGCGCTACGCACAGGTCAAAGGTGTAATGAAGAAATGAAAAACACGAGAAAGGGGTTTTGAATTGATTTTTTTTAAAAATAAAGAAAAATGACACGTTTGGTTATCCTGGTTCGTTTGAACTCAAACTACTCTAGTCCAACCTGTCATACCCTAATTTTGACCCCCCTAAGATGTCGCACTTCCAGGCACTTCATCAATTCAAGACAAGTACCTAGAGCAGTTTCTTGCTTACCTAACACTCAGTCGAGGGTATTCAAGAACAAAGAAGCTCAGGCAAAAGATCAATCAATAAGAAAATGACCTCTAATACAATCATAGGACTCAAGTGATTCATTCATCCACCTGTGTTGATTAGACACCAGTCATCAGGACTCAAGCTTGCTTAAGTCACCAAACTAGGGTTTTGAGCCTATCAAGGACTAAAATCAGGGCCCACATCTGGGAAACCCTAAAAAGCTCCAGGGCGTCACTCAAAGGGTTCAATCATCTTCAAATGATCCCTATGACAATGTACAACAGGAATTGTACTTCAATTCAAGATCCACAGTCATCAATTTCATCTGACCTACAAATTAGGGTTTTTGACATAATTCACCTAGACAGTTGACTTTTAATCAGGACATGGCTCCACAACTCAAAACATGATTCAAGAACTTCTATTACCTCAATATGCTCCATTAATATCATTCATTTGAGGAGGAGAACTTGATTCATCACAAAAATCCAAGATTTCACTTCATTTGGAAAAACTCAACTGTACAAGATCACCTTTGACTTTTAGGGTTTTGGATCAAACCATGACTTTTAAGGATCAATATCATCAATATATGATTATTGAAGTCGTTTTACCAAATAAAATCAAGAAAATCCATCAAGGATCAAAAAGTCAACAAAAAGTCAAAATGGTGTATTTTGACCTAGTTCATGGATCTCAAAATTTCACCTACACAACTCAAAAAACTTCCAATATGAAAGTTGTAGATCTTACAAAATAAAACAAATTTTCAAATTGGAACTTTTTTTCAAAAGATCAATCATTTTAGAGATGTGAGTTTTGAAAGTTATAGGTCATAAACACTTAGTAAATTTTTAAGTGTTTTTAACCAAGTTTTCTTCAAACTTTAAGCCCATTTTACACAATTTTCCCAAATGATTTTGAAGAAACTCCAAACTAATGGATTGAAGTACATATCAAGGGCCTTCCAAATTGTGTTCAACCTCCTCCAAATTCATTTTGAGCTAGGAGTTATGTTTGGTTAAAGTTAGGCTCATGAAGAGATTTTTCAAGACATGACCAACTTTGGTCTTGGTCGTTTTGTGCCAAAGACCTACACTAATTGGTACATCAAGACTCCAAATATATTAGAAGAGATTAGAGAGAATCCTTTGAATCATTTGCATCAAGATTCCAAAACATCCAAAAATTAAAGCCATGTGATTAAGTAATCATTACATTTAGGAATTTATGGCAAATGATGAATCACCAATTGGAATCTTCTTCTAAGCCAATCAGAAGCTATTGTGCAACAGAAATGTCTCCCAAGATCAGAAAAGATCAATGGCTAGGGAGCTTGCTCGAAAATGTCATCATAACATTTGGGATATTCTTTGAACTTCTTCATGGCCAATAAACCAAAATTACCTCACTAAGCAAGCTTACTCTCTCCAATTGCTTTGAATCTTTTGCCTATAAATAGAAGAGCATACCTTAGTATTAGACACACCAAAGCAACTCAAAAATCTTGCTTTCTCCTTCTCTCCCTCATGCTTATAGTTTTCAAAAGTTCTTTGGCAAGAAGAATTGAATTCTTCAAACCAGAGCTTTTCTTTTGAAAGTAAGCCTTCTAACATCTCAAGGAGGTTCATTAGAAGTGATCCAAGCACCTGGAACACTTCTGGAAGTGGAGAAACACCATAGCCACTTTAATTTTGGAGCTTAAGCAGTTGGAGGTCTGTAGAACAATTTAGAGGGTATCAAACAAATCTAAGCACATCAACATGTTCCTAGGGATGTAGTGAAGCTATTCAGATGCCTGCAGCACATCTGTAACCACAGAATCACTAACCTCCATGTTCACTTGAAGCTCAAATAGAAGGTGTCGAGTAGGGCAGTTCTGAAGCATTCAAGTTGCAATAAGCATTCAGTTAGCATCATTGAGTCACCAGAAAGCTTTTGTGATCATCCATCCACAGCCAGAGGCTCTCCACCATAGCCATCGACCTCCATTTTCAGAGGTATTTTTTCAAACTCTAACACTCTTTTTTAAGTACTCTTTGCAATATATCTCGATACCAGTTTACTCAGCATCATCAGAGGATTAAAAACCCTCTATCATCATTTAATTTTAAAATTAGGGTTTATGTGTTCATCGTTTTTTCTGAAGAATTAGATAGTTGTAGTTAATATAAATCAATATTAGTTATATATCTGGATTCGTGAGGAAATTTAGAGCGAAATTCATGTATACATCATCTCCCGTTTGGTTGAGAAATAAGCAAGTTCAAAAATTAAAAAATTGAGAGCTTGAGGTTGAAGATGAAGATGGTGGATGGTACCATTTTTGAATTTTTAGAGGGAAGTTTCAAATATAATTAATTGGAAGCGTGTATTAAACGAATACATCGTTTAGCTCACTTGGTCACATGCGCTTCCCACTCTCTCTTGCCACAAGGTCTAGGGTTCGATCCCCCCTCAGACCTTTTGTTATTTTTTTCTATTTTTTCACACTGGGTTCACATATAATCAAAGGCGCGCGCATGTATTACAACCTGAGCGCGTAGCTCAGTTGGCTAAGTTTTGGGTAGTGACCATGGGAGCGTGAGTTCAAGCCTTGGTAGAGACAAAACCAATTTTTTTACCACTTTTCTTCTTCAATTTCTTCACAACTTTAACCAATTAATTCACCCATCAAATTAAATCATTTTCACTTGATTTTCACACACTTCTCATTTAATATATATATTTTGAGAATATCCAAAAAAATCACAAACAATATATTATTATAATGTATTTTAATTAGGTTTAAAATCATATGTTATTAAGTATGTTTTAATACTTTAAAATATAGTTTTTCTTTTAACTTTCAAAACCTAATCATTTTGAAAGTAATTTTGTGATAAAACCCTAATCATTTAGGTCTTAATTAGGTATAGGCTCTGTCTTTACCCTAATTAAGTTGACTTTTGTCAAATTTCAAACGGTTTTCAAGTCTTCAATTAAACAGACGATTAAGGTTTTCATTCAACAAAACCTTACATCCAGCAAAAACTCTTCAACTGTTTTTTATAAACAGTAAATCAATTTCAATGGGCCTCTAATAGAGTGTAAGACCCAACACCTTTTTCTTTTCATAGTTTGTTTTTCAAAACATCTTTAATGGGTAAATCAACCTCTCCGACCACTGATTTCTTTGATCCATCAAAAGCCTTGACAATCACATTGCTAAATCTCTTTGGTGTGCCACCATAAGACAGCTTAGCAAGAGTGGATTTGGCATGACATTCAGCGATGAGCCAGTATCGATCAACACATTAGACATTGAGTCCTCTATGCAACTGACAGAGATGTGCAAAGCCAAATTATGATTTCTTCCTTCCTCGGGCAAATCTTCATCATTGAAGCTGAAATTGTTACATGCAGTAATATTAGTCACAACCCCATTAAACTGATCCAACGTCACATCATGATCCACTTAGGCCTGATCAAGTATTTTCATCAAAGAATCCCTATGAGCAGGAGAATTCGTCAGCAACTCCATTATAGAGATCTTGTACGGAGTGCGATGCAACTGATCTACAATCTTATAATCACTCATCTTGATAAGTTTCAAAATATCATCCATCTCCTTTCCTGAAGACGACCCATCATTCACTTTTGTCACATCATCAATATTCACAGGCACTTGAGTAGGATTCCTCTGGACATGCACAACTGCTTGGGGTTGAGTAAAAACTCGTCCACTTATAGTCACTCTACTGACATCTGCTATATTCACAACAGAAGACAGAGGCTTAATCTCGACTTCCTTTCCAGCTTCCAGCATGGTGGCATTGTATCTGTAGGGTACAACTTTGTCAGAGCTATAAGGTACAGATCCAGGCAAACATATCACAAGAGGTTCTACAGTAGCTTTTCCTTAATAACCAATATCTATGCACTCTGGAATTTCAAAGCACGGATCAATCACATTGACATCATCTTCATCTCTGTCTCTCAGAATCTCGATGAGCCCTTGATCCATCATCTCTTGTAGGTCTCTTCTCACAATATAACATCCTTGAGGATTGACTGAACAAATCCTACAAGCAGCGTGATTATGCTCATAATGACTATATTCACACAGAGTGGCATGCATCTCTACCAATGATCCTCTGATGTGTTCCACACGGTAAACCTTATACTTCCCAGGGCATCCATACACCATGTTCACAGCAGACGCTTCATGAGTTGGCAATGGATTGTTCTGCACATTTGGACCAATATCACGGAAGGAAAGCATACCAGAACGGACCAATCTCTGAACTTCATTCTTTAGAGGCCAGCAATTCTCTAAGTCATGCCCAGGAGCATTCTGATGAAAGGCACAAGCGGCATCAGCTTTGTACCACCAAGGGAGTTTCTCTGGAACAGGAGGTGGTGACCTTGGTTGAACCAACTTCTTATGAATTAGAGAAGGATACAATTTTGTGTATGTCATGGGGATTGGATCAAAATTAACTCGAGGATAAGGATTCCGCCTCGCTGGTTGTTGATTAACAGGAGCTACAGGCGCTGAATTCACAACAGGAGTCACTGACGCCACTTGTTGAGGTTGACTTTTGGATCGACTATTCCTTCCATGAGAAACAGCATTAGCATATGATTCCTTCTTCTTATGGAAAGATGAACCATACTTCTTCGCACCACCAGACGGATTGTCATTCTGAACCAGACGACCTTCTCGCACAACTTCTTCAAGCCTAACACCCATACCCACCATTTCAGTGAAATCTACAGGAGCACTTGCAATCATCTTCTCATAGTAAAATGGGCCAAGAGTCTTCAGAAAAATCTTAGTCATCTCTTTTTCTTCCATCGGAGGAATTACTTGGGCGGCAACCTCACGCCATCTCTGAGCATATTCCTTGAAGGATTCCTTTTCTTTCTGCATCATAGCTCGCAGTTGATCTCGATCAGGAGCCATGTCCACATTATACTTGTATTGCTTCACAAACGCCTCAGCTAAATCATTAAAAGTGCGAATGTGGGTGCTATCAAGGCCCATATACCACTTAGAAGCAGCTCCAGTCAAACTGTCTTGGAAATAATGGATCAACAGACGTTGATCATCAATGTGAATGAACATCTTCCTTACATACATCACCAGATGTGCCTGAGTGATAACACGAAAACGTATCGTATATTTAGCTTAATTTACATGCATTATTATTCTATTTTATTTCGATTTTATTATTTTATTTTGTATTATGCCGGTATTTCTATTTGTTTTCAGGAATTTATTTAATCGGAGCTCGCAAAAGGAATAGTCGGAAAAAGGACTTAAAGTGGAAGAAAAATTGCTTAAAAGGACATTTAAATAAGGAGGTGAAAATAGAAGAAGGAAAGAGGCCCAAAGCAATGCTGAAGCAAGAAGCCCAACGCGCCAAGACTAAGTCCAGCATGTGACGGATGGCATGCTGAGGCTCCTGCCGGTCGTCGCACCCCCTCTCTGCCGTTTGGCACCCCTCTAAAATATGGTGTGTGACGTAAGTCACACACCCAGGCCCAGAGGAGTCTGTTTTCAAAGACGCTATTTTCTCTCCACCATTTTCTCTGCCATGAGATGCTGTTACGAGACATTTCAAAACCTAGTGCTGCTCTATAAATACAACACAAGACCTGAATCAAGGACGAAGATTTTAACCTAGTGTCGTAATATCTTTCTTCTGCAATTTCATTCTTTTCCCGAACCAATACTCTACAATAGTTTTCCACACCGGAACACTATTGCGTTTCAATTTCTTTCAAGCTCTAGATTTTAGTTTTAGATTCAGTTTATTTTCTGCAATAGATTTTGTTCCGGATTCAAGATTAATACTTCAAGATTTGTTCAATTTCAGTTTGCTATATTAAATTCAGGTTCATTTAATTGCTTTAAATTATTACTGTCTGTTTATGTTAGTTTATAGAATAATGCCTGGATCATTATTTACATGCTATATCTATCCTGTTCTGTTTATTAAAACAATGTCCGGCTAAGTACCTTTTATCGGTATGTAAGGTCACATAACCGAGGGAATCGAGTAACACTGTCGATGTAGTTTATTATTTGAATTTATTCGTCTGGCTGATATTTCTAAACGCTTAATTAAACTGTTTTGTAACGAGAGTTAAAAACAATAAAAGTTAGGATCAATAAAAACGAGAGTTTGAGATTTTAAATGGACCTTAGAAATTAGGCATTAACCTTAAATACAGCGAGAGCGCTTTAAGGGTAATTAGTTTTCATTGGTTTTCAAAAATCACTTTGAACTTTAATTGATACAGCGAGAGCGCTCGCTTAGGTTTAATAGTGAAATCATAATCAATATACACGAGAGTGTGAGAGGAGGGTTTTAAAACTAATAATTTCTACAGAAAAGTGATTTTAAATTACGATCCGCATCGATGGCTTACTAGATCCCCGAAGTTCGACCAGTGCATACCGATATTCTTATCCTAGATTTAATTTAGTAATATTTCTTTTTAATTCCCCGTCTGATCATAATCAATCAGATATTAGCCTTAGATTTACGTAGTAGCGATTAACTACATTAGGTCGATACTTAGTCCATGTGGGTTCGATATCTTTTAAAACTACGCGATAGACTATGCACTTGCAGTCATAATCACAGACATACCCCATTGTCGCGATCACTGAGGACAGGAATTTCGCTTATACTTCTCAAATTCAGGCAACTTAAACTTAGCAGGTAATTTCACATTGGGAACAAGGCAGAGATCATGCACATTCTCTCCAAACAGCTCTTTCCCACGTAGGGATTTTATCTCTTTCTGCAATTCCTCAAACTGAGCTTGGAAACCATCCATTCTGTCGTGAATACCCAAACCTTCACTTGGCGCAGTATTATAAATGGGCTCTGGGACAAAAGGAACAGTATGAACAATAGGAGACGTAGTGACCATAACAGGAGTCAAAGGACGAGTCATCTCAAGAACAGACAGATAACCTTCAGGCATACCCCAGGGATATCCATTAGGCATACGTTGCTGAGTAGCAGCAGCAGGAACAGCAGGAATTATTGTAGCAGCGATTTCAGAGATCACAGTGGCCTGACCTTAAGCTTGGGCATTGGAAGGAGGAGGAACCTGATTCTGAATCTGATTCTGAGTAGCCATCAATTTCTCAACTAGAGCAGTGAGACGCTCCACCCCATATCTCAAAGTAACAACCTCTTCTCGTAGCTCACGATTCTCTTGTTCAAGACCTTCCATTTTCTTCTTGCAATTAGCTCGAGTGTTATACCGGTGAGACATCCTGATTCTGTATGAAGAACACTGAATAAGACCTCGGGAATACTCTCGGAAGCAAGACCAAAATGCGGAATGAAGCATGAAATGCAATGCAAATGATTTTTATTTTTTATTGGTTTTCAAGGAACTTTAAGACATTAATTGTAAACATAAAACATAATTAAATTCTTTAATTAATAATAGAAAAGCTTACAAAAGGATTCAAAGATTAAAATTACAAAAAGAAGAACTAGAAGGGAACGCTTCTGATGAAGATCCAACTCCTCTTTGCAGCTTCCTACGGAGCTTCTCCAATTCATCCTCATAAAAGGCCTTCAAATGAGTCTTCTCGACCATCAGCTTATCAGCAACTTCCTTTCATGCAACCGAATCTTCATGACTACCAGAGGAAAATAAATCCTCTTGTTGTCTCTTCCGCTTTTCACCATGTTGTTGAAGTAGCTCTTCCTGACGACGGATCTGATCATCCTTTTCCATCAACCAACCATCTTGAATATAAAGCATCTCATCCTTTTCTTTCAACTGTATCTTCAACTCTTTCTTCTCAATCTCCAAAGCATGAAACTTCTTCTCCCAAGTATCTCTTTCCAATCTCATCCTAGCCACGAGCTCTAGGTGCTCCTCATTACTCTCGATGGGAATAGTGGAAGATGATGGTGGAGCAATGGGTGGATAGGGCTCCTCAAGTAAATAAGGCATCTGAAAAGTATGAGCTCTAGCTTGAACCCAATCAGTGTAGTCTTTGAGAGCAACACCTTGCTTCTTTCCCAAATGTCTCTTTCTATCAATATGGTGCCAAGCACGTACAAACCGATTTCTCATATCCAAATCTCCATCCTGATTATATGATAAAAGATTCGTGACACAAGAATACTAGCAGGCCGCTCCTTCATGGGGTAACAAAATTGACGCCTTGCAAGAATAGGGTTGTAGGTAATTCCTCCTTGTATACCAAGAAGAGGTACATTAGGAAATTCTCCGCAACTATCAATAATCTCACCAATGTCATAAGCAGGATTATACCAATGGATGTTCCCATTAGTAAGAGGCATGATCTTCTTAGACCATGAGAGACCATCAGGGTTGCTCAAGAAATTCTTAGTCTGAGGTAAGTGTGAAATAAACCACTTATAGAGCAAAGGAGTGCAACAGTTGATAAGCCCACCTTTCTTATCAGTCCTATGGTGAATGGAATGATAAGTATGCCTGAGGAAAGTAGGCATAGGATTCCCAATCATGAATATCCGAATAGCATTAACATCGAAAAAGTTGTGAATGTTGGGAAAGAGTATCAAACCATAGATGAGCAAGGCCAGAAAAGTCTCAAAAGAAATCATACTTCCTTTACTAGCCAACATAGAAGCCTTTCTAATCAAAAACTTAGAAGTTAATCCCCAAATTCCTCCTTTTTTGGTCATATTTGCTTTCACATCTGATATCTTCAACTGAAGAAGCTCTGCTATCTCATCAACCTTAGGCTCTTTCTCTAGACCACTGAACGGTATATCATTCGTAACAGGCAAACCAATCCAATATGAATACTCCTCCAAAGTGGGCATAAGCTGATAATCCGGAAAGGTGAAACAGTGATAAACCGGGTCATAAAACTGCATAAGAGTCTCAAGAATCCCTTTCTCCACTTTGGTCTTCAGAATAGAGATCAAGTTCCCATAACGGTTTCTGAAGTTGTCAAGATTAGGAAACAAAGTTGCTAGCTCTTTCAACTCTTTCGCACTTGAATTCCTGAAAGTGTACTTCTTGATGCTTCTCTTTTGATCCATGGTACCTGTGATGTTTACAAAAAAAGTCTCTACGTTCCTTGAAAACCATTTGTGAAGGACATTTTTATGAATGCATGAATGCATGGTTTATGCATCAATCACAATCAAGAGCACACAAAATCACACAAAATCACACAATCCAGGTTCAAAGGTTTGACTTCACGAGCATGGAGCCATGGGTCTACCCATCCCACAAGGCATGTTCTAAGGAATTTTGTACCTGCCGATCGGGTTCTACGAAGTGTAGCAACCTGCCCTAAAAATTAAAGTTTTAGAGTAGCCACCTATTCTGAAGGGCGAATAGGAAACCCTACGCAGTTTAGAGATCGGGGTAAGTTATTATAATCAGGTTGAGGGAAGGTGTTAGGCACCCTCAACCCTTTCCTAAGGTTTTATGTTCAAAGTAAAGGTTTATGGCTAAAATTGCGAGGTTAATAGCTAAGGGAGTGAAAAGGGTAAAAATTGAGGTTTGAACTGAATTGAGATTTTAGAGAGGGGGACTCGCCTTGGTTATCCAAGTGCCTACGTATCTCCTTAGGGAGAATCAGAGTCAACGTAGTTCGGGCACAGGGTTGTACGCCTTAGAATTTGATTATGGAGGTTTGAAGGCTTTTTGAATGGCCTATCGTAGTTCTTGAAATTGTGATTTGAAAGGCATTTTGAATTTCCTGATTGAGAAGGATGAAAATCCGTAGTATCGTGGTTTAGTGTGTTTTGAAGGTTTTGGGCGTACAACCCTGATTTGATATGGCACCGTTAGATGCGGTGACCAATAGATTTGGTCAGTATAGCTAACGGATTATGGGGCATTGCTGGTTACTCAGATCGATAGATTGATCGTCGCGGGCAGCAAATTAAATGTGTTTTGAATTTTATGTATTTTTTATCTCTCGTCTAATGCGACTAATAGCTTTAGTCGGGTCGAGGAGAGAATTAGTAAGAATAAATCGAATTAATTTATTTTTTCCAAATGGCAATAGGATCGGGCAAATCCTAATACTTAACCTTTATAGGGTTTTTGTGATTTAATAATTAAAATTAGAATAAATTAAATCGAATAATTTGAAGAAAAAGTCGGGAAAATAATTCTAATCCCAATTCTAATTCTAATCCTAGTTTATATTATAATTAAATTAAATTAATTAAATCAAGTATAATCAAATAAACATTTAACCTAAATAACTAAATAAAGAAATAACAAATAAATAAAATCTATGAAGAACCTGGGTGGTGATTCTATGCAGCAGCCCCTTGAGTACCCGTGGTGAGCCTTCAATCTCATGGGTGTTGGATCTAATATTGGTATGATCGTGTGGTCCATATCTGAGGGCGCATGGTGGGGGCGTGTTGATCGTATGTACTGGATTTGTGAATAAGAGGAACTAAAGAAATTTAATAAAATAAGGCAGGGTTGAGGATCGAACCCCCTCCCTCTAATATCAAGACCTTAAGCGCACTCCCTGCACCATTGAGCATATTGTAATTTGCTGATATTAACTTGGCATAGGATTTATATTAGCCATCAAACGACGTAAGAAAATAGAAAAAAAAATACAAAGCGCCGTCACTGTTCATCTCCACTTTCACGCCTTCTCCTTCGATTCGGCCATGGAGAAACCTGCATAAACAAGATACAGACACGCACAAGTAGCACAAATCGATCATAAACGTCCTTATGAATCCAACAACACTCTCGATTTGGCCGGGATTAGGTACGATTAGCGATGTTCATCCGATATGAAGGAGTTTGACGCGATGGATCCCTATAGGAGATCGAGGCAATCGGCGGTGCTTGGTGTGGGTTTCCGTCGATGGTGACTGCCTTCGATTTCCCTTTTTCTTTTGTTTCGCCCCTACGAGGGTGATGATTCTGACGTGATGGCCGCGGTTGTGGGGTGTTCTCCGGCGATGGTGAAGATGACGCTGTCATGTTATCGGCCAGACATTGCAATCTGAAAAACAAACATAACAAAAAACAACAAAAACTTGCCAAATGATATTTAAGTCAATTGTGTTATGCAGTTAACTTCACAAACTTAGCATTAGGTAATTTGTCTTCTTTCCTTGCTCTTAGTAATATGGATGGAGAATTAGTGGTGAGAATTGAGAGTTTGATGTATTGATGTTAAAGTCGCTGTTTGTGCCAAAAGGAAACGTGAAAGGAGAATCCCCAGGTGGTTTTGTGTGTGTGGGATATCTACAAGGGTTCGTTGGTTTCCTGAAAAAGGTTTTTGATCTTTTCTTTCGGCCCCCCTTTGGTTCACTAAAAAAATGTTTTATTTATATTAGTCAAAACTAGGGTTTTCTACCTCTAATGGGCCTATTGCCCAATTAACTTAATAATTAAAAAAAACTAAAAAAGAATCCTAATAATAATAATAATATTTACATTAATACTAATCCTAATAATAACTAATACTAATTAATAATAATAATAGTTAATAATAATATATACAAATTCTATAATAATAACCCTAGATAATATTAATAATAATATCACCTAATATTAATATTAATATTAATAATAAGATTAATAATATTAAATACTAATAGTTAGCAGTAATAAAAATTACTAATAATAATCCAAAAAAAACGCAAATGTTAGTAAAAGGAAAATAATATTAACAATTGATGAAACCCTTGAAACACCTGTTAATCGCACCCCATTTATTTCTCAGGATATTTTATAAGAGGGCGGGTTTGACCATAGGAATGTCAAACCCCATGGCTCTTAATCTTGACCCTTGATGAATTAAAAGATATAGATCTGTTTGGGCAAATTTTGGGGTATGACAGCTGCTCCTGTTCAATCTTCTTAAACCTGAAGAGTCGGATAGGCACGTCTGCCTATCGTGATCTAAAGGTAGAAGATGATTGGACACTGAAAATGCCATGAAATTTGCGTCTGTTGGGAAGACATTTCGTGGGAGATTGGCTTAGAGATGCCACCCAAGGTAAATACCATTTTTCGGAATATGAGGCAAATACTTTCTAGAAGGAACCAGATACTTTGGTTGTAGCACAGCCTAAAAGGCAACCTGAATTTTATGCGATGTTATGATGTATGCGATGCATGATGCGGTGAGCTTCTCAAAATAAATGAGAGCGATGTATGTATATGCATTATGTATGAATGAGATATGTTAGTTGAATGATGCATGATTGTCAGTTAAAGTATGTTAGTAGCTCTGAAAAGAAAGATAACACCTTTTATTGATGATGTTTTGGAGAATATCACTATCGAGGAACTAACGTGATAAACCCAATTGAGAAACCTTTTGAAAATCTTTGTTGTAAAATCCTTTGTAAAACCCTGTTTGCCTAGAAAAGCTCCTAGAAGGGATGGAATACGTCTTAAAGAAGACTGCCTGGATAGGCTCCTGAAAAGGATGGAATATATCTTAAAGAAGACTGCCTGGAAAGGTTCCTGAAAAGGACTGATAATATTCATTTGATTGTAGAATGACCTATATGTGGTTGAAATGTATTGATAACTCCGTGTAGAAAATCCTGATATGGGAAAATAAATCCCTGCACCAATAGGATCATTTGCAAGGGTTATCGCAACTCACCTGCACCAATAGGATCATTTGCGAGGGTTATCGCAAACTCACCTGCACCAATAGGATCATTTGCGAGGGTTATCGCAAACACACCTGCACCATTAGGATCATTTCTAGGGTTATAGCAACTCACCTGCACCAATAGGATCATTTGCGAGGGTTATCGCAAACTCACCTACACCAATAGGATCATTTGTGAGGGTTATCGCAAACTCACCTGCACCATTAGGATCATTGCTAGGGTTATAGCAACTCACCTGCACCAATAGGATTATTGGGTTTTACTGTAACATTCAGACGGGAACTGACTACCAAACGAGAATTGGATTTTCATGTACCAGTCAGACGGGAACTGACTACCAAACGAGAATTGGATTTTGACGTACCAGTCAGACGGGAACTGACTACCAAACGAGAATTGGATTTGATGGTTTTCCAGGACGAGAACTGGACTTTGTAATGATTTTCCAGGACGAGAACTGGACTTTGTAATGATTTTCCAGGACGAGAACTGGACTTTGTAATGATTTGCCAAGACGAGAACTGGACTTTGTAAGGATTTGGATTTGCAAATGAAAATTGGGCTTTTATAGTATATGAATGTACCAGATGATATGCATGGTTTGATGTTGGAGTGAAGCGACATGATTAATGCATGACAATGATTTATGATGACTTGGATGTTTTGATTGATGTAGTGAGTGGAACGAAATAATGTCTTCTAAAAGACTACCTGAAAAGGTTTCTGGAATGGATATGAAAAATTTGTCTTAAAGAAGACTACCTGAAGAGGTTCCTAGAAAGGATAAAATTTGTCTTAAAGAAGACTACCTGAAAAGGTTTTTTTTTTTAGCAAAGGATAAGGGATGTCTTAGAGAAGACTGTTTGGAAAGGCTAAAAGATGTCTGAAAGGACTACCTAAAAAAGGTTCTTAGAAAGAGATTGTCTTAAAGAAGACTACCTAAAAAGGTTCTTGGAAATGGCGATGATTGTCTTAGAGCAGGCTACCTAGAAAGGTTCTTAGAAAAAGAATGTCTTACAGAAGACTACCTAAAAAGGTTCCTGAAAAGGGTGACATTTTGTCTTAAAGAAGACCATCTGAGAAGATTCCTAGAAAGGATCGTGCGATTTGTTTTAAAGAATACTACCTGAAAAGGTTCCTAGAAAGGATCATGAGATTTGTCTTAGAGAAGACTACCTGAAAAGGTATGGTGTAATGTATCAACCAATGTATGTAATACATGACCTATGTATATTTGCATGACGCTCCAATGATAGGTTGTTGATAACCAAAGCGTATATAGCTTGCTGGAGTTGTAAGTTTGTTGGATGCTAGTGCGATTTCCCAATCCTTGTTTTTTTGAATTTTGGAGATCGTAGTTAGGAGAAAGATTTGTTTGATGCTGTAAAGTGTGAGAACGCCTTTCTTTTTTGCTGTGCGCCTTGCTCCAGTTTGACCTTTTGAATTGCTCCACGCCTTTGAATTTTCGAAGTTCTCCACGCCTTTAACCTTTTGCGGTTTACCTTATGGATTTGATATCCAATGCCCCAATTTTTAGTGGAAAAGACGCATATGATCTCCTAGGCATGAAGGAAGTGCCCCGGGAAATAACCTTGTCGTGTGCTTCGACGTTTAGATTGGAGGGTGTGCCCTTGATCTCCAGGATATGGAGGACCATCCATAGTGTTCTATCCTTTGTATTTGAATTCTTCCCATGTTTGACATGCCCCTGTTTGTTATTACTTCGAGATGTGCCCCCCAAGTCGATTGAACCTTAGGAAGAATGCCCCCTAGTAAATAGGATCTTTGATTGTATGCCCCTGCAATCCTTGAAAGTTTGCCCCTGTTTAGGAGAACCCCCTAGATGTGGTTCCCCCATTCCAGAGTCTTTATTAGAAAGGATCACCTTTGATTAACCCATTTCGAGATCTCCTCGATGCTAAGTGTATACTCGCAGATGACGTTGTACCATTTGAGAAGTAACTCCAATGCAATGTGTATGCAAGTTTTGGAACCGAAGTCCGTTATGAATTAGGACTGGATGATTAGAAGTAAATGCTTGAAGAAGCGTATTTGATTAGAAATAGTTTTAACAAACTTAGGAGTCAGTATAACAAATCCTGCTTTATATGCTTTCGTAGTTAACCTTGCCTCAATTAGGACTTTTGAATGTTGTAGCTTGGCCTTGGTTCATGTTTTAAGAAGCAATGGATATAAGGCTCAAAATTTTATTTATCCCACCCCTTTCTCCTTGATGTTTTCCAGATCCTAAAATTTGTTTAATCCAATGAATGTGCTTTGTTTGCAAGAGAATCGTTTTAGTTCTGATGTTGGGCAGAAGCCTTAGTAGAGATCCAAGCATTGATGGTAAAAATGTTGTAAAGATCTAAGCATAGATGAGAAGCTTCGATGATTTAGCAATCACAAGATTATCCTTTGTATTTCGCCTTTGTTTTTATCCCTTATTTTGCATGAACTAAATTCTTTGAATTTGATCCATCGGGATGCCCTAATTTTTGCCTAAGTCATTTTTGTTTTCTTTTATGAAATTTTCCATTTTGACTTAGCGGGCGTTTTTTCTCCTTTTGAGATTTGATCCTTGGATATTGAATGTTGTGACTGCCATGTTGATTTTGCTTTGTAAGTTTCGCCTTTGATACTTCCTCTATCTTGAACGATGTAATGAGGAAGAAGATGTTGTGAATGTTATCTCCCTTGCTTCCTCAATCTTGGATGAACGCGAGGAAGAAGATATGCTTGAAACTTTGCTTTGCTTGATCCTTATGCTTGAACCTTTGCTTGAATTGACTGATTCTCTTGACAACCAAAATACACCATTGAATTAACCGAAATCTACCCTGCCCCTTGGTTAAAATCAAGGTTTATTTGAAAAGTAGAAACAAACTCCAACTCCTGGCTCGAGGGGGTGACGAGGGATTAACATCCTTATATCTCCACTGTTTGGGAATTGAAATAATGCCTGTACATCCTCGGCTCGGTCTTACCTTAAAAGCATATGTTTAGCGAGATTTAGTCATTTGTATTCGTCATTCTCCCTTAAGTTTGTTAATTATCCTAAATTAAAAATAAAATAGAATAGAAGTGTGCGAATGGAAAGACGTAGTAGTGAGCGAATGAATTGACTCCAAAACCTGCATGGTCATCCTATTAGAATTGCTAATCCGAAGGTACAACTTTTTATCTTGAGTAACACTTAGCGATCGTAGGGGTTGAAATTTTGAGCATGATAAACACCTATTGATCCTAGGGACAACCTCCTTTGTAGATCCATTGACCTTGTTTTACTCCTTAGTTGATGAACTTGTAGAAGTGAAGGGTAACCTCGAGTTCTCCTTGGATATGTCAAACCTGTTGGGAATAAATCGTTAGCGGTGGGTTTTGGTCGTATCGGAACTTCATGAGTTTCCTTTGACTGAACCTCTTTTGTTTTTTGTAAGGATAGTGTCACACCATTCGCAATCTTCGGAGTTTGTAGATTGATAAAGAAACCCATGACCTTTTTGCCCCTTGGTGTGGGGTTGACATACATTGTATTCCCTCCATCCTAGTTATGCATCTTTGTTTAGGATTTTGCCCCAGTTGGACTAATCCCTGCCCCCAGATTATCGTAGAGCATCCTTGTAAGTTTGATATGTTCTAAGATGAACCCCTTTATGACTAGATACATCTTGAGTGTATCTATGAGGGAACTTCTTTGTTGAATTAATCCTTGCTCGATGACAACCTTTATTGTATTTACAAACCCGTTACGGAAAGGCATGGACATGCGGCTGGCATGATGAAAGGCAATCTTTTTCTTTTTTTTTAAAAGCTCATTCCCCATGATTTATCCTCCTTTCTCCATAGTCTACGATCCTTTTTCTTTGCGAGTCTCAGGAAATCGGCTACCACGGTAAGTGTGGATGCGGGCGAAGATGCGAATGTAAATGTATGATTGCATGAAAATGCAAATGCATGCGTATGCGAAAGACTCCTCGTATCATAACTCCTTGTATGCAATGCAGACAGGTGACATGTAATCCTAGGGATAGCCATTAGACCCTAGTGAAATCCTTGCAAGATAGATGTTTATGACACGCCAATGCAAATCCCTTAGATTAGGGAGTATGCAGAAGGTAGCAGCTGATGACCGTTCAAGGCAGTCACTGAATCGCATGGCCATCGAGAGGCCAATTGATGTATGCTAACAAAGATGTCCTTCGTACGAAGGATGCGATTTTAGAAATATAATCCCTACAGGCTAGGGAACGCGTAGATGTAAGCACATGGTGACTGTTCAAAGTAGTCACTGGATCTCATGGCCATCGAGAGGCCAATCGACGTGCGTAAATGAAGATGTCCTTCGTGGGAAGGACACGTAGTTGTAAAATACAAAGATATAAAAGGAAACTCCCTACAGGTTAGGGAGTGCGTAGATGAGGCGCAGGGTGACTGTTCATGACAGTCACCAAGTCTCATGGCCATCGAGAAGCCAATCAACGTGCGTAAATGGAGGTGTCCTTCGTGGGAAGGACATGTTCTTAGAAATGAAGTTCTTGCAGGTCAGGGAACACGTAGGAGTACCTGCAAAAATTAAACGCAAGACATTCGCAGTACATATATATAATAAGCACGTAAGCACATAAGCCCTAGGTTCATAGGTTCGACGTAACGGCTTAGGGTGCCTACCCTTCCCATGGGAATGTTCTAGAAGGTCTCATGGGATCGTTCGTAGCCGCCGAGACATTTTGTCTCTTTGGATTTTGGAACAACTCATTGGTCCATGAGGTTCGAATTTTAGGGGTAGGTTCCCAGAGAGATCAGCCAAATACCAAGTCCAGCCCTCAACAAGGTCAAGCCTCGTATCAGACCTTTCCGGATATTCAACCCACTCTGAGCGGAATTATAATAAGACTCGTAGGCGATGTAATTCCCATCTGGTCATTATTATAATTCCCACGCTTAGGCTTAACAGCAATTTATAATATCCCAACAGAATACAATAAAATAACAAATATAAAAATATTTAATTAAATTGAACGTAAATGAATAAATTGCAGATGAATAAATAAATAAAAATTTAAATATTTAATAAAAAAGGAAAACCTAAATCCTAAACCAAACCCTAATTTGGGCAAACCAGCCAAACCCTAATAGCTAGCCACAAACCTAAATAATTTGCCAAACCTAAATCCTGCCAAAACCTAGGAGCATAATAATTCACCATTTTTAGTTATCCCCAGCAGAGTCGCCAGCTGTAGCAACCTGCCCTAAAAATTAAAGTTTTAGAGTCGCCACCTATTCTGAAGGGCGAATAGGAAACCCTACGCAGTTTAGAGATCGGGGTAAGTTATTATAATCAGGTTGAGGGAAGGTGTTAGGCACCCTCAACCCTTTCCTAAGGTTTTATGTTCAAAGTAAAGGTTTATGGCTAAAATTGCGAGGTTAATAGCTAAGGGAATGAAAAGGGTAAAAATTGAGGTTTGAACTGAATTGAGATTTTAGAGAGGGGGACTCGCCTTGGTTATCCAAGTGCCTACGTATCTCCTTAGAGAGAATCAGAGTCAACGTAGTTCGGGCACAGGGTTGTACGCCTTAGAATTTAATTATGGAGGTTTGAAGGCTTTTTGAATGGCCTATCGTAGTTCTTGAAATTGTGATTTGAAAGGCATTTTGAATTGCCTGATTGAGAAGGATGAAAATCCGTAGTATCATGGTTTAGTGTGTTTTGAAGGTTTTGGGCGTACAACCCTGATTTGATATGGCACCGTTAGATGCGGTGACCAATAGATTTGGTCAGTATAGCTAACGGATTATGGGGCATTGCTGGTTACTCAGATCGATAGATTGATCGTCGCGGGCAGCAAATTAAATGTGTTTTGAATTTTATGTATTTTTTATCTCTCGTCTAATGCGACTAATAGCTTTAGTCGGGTCAAGGAGAGAATTAGTAAGAATAAATCGAATTAATTTATTTTTGCCAAATGGCAATGGGATTGGGCAAATCCTAATACATAACCTTTATAGGGTTTTTGTGATTTAATAATTAAAATTAGAATAAATTAAATCGAATAATTTGAAGAAAAAGTCGGGAAAATAATTCTAATCCCAATTCTAATTCTAATCCTAGTTTATATTATAATTAAATTAAATTAATTAAATCAAGTATAATCAAATAAACATTTAACCTAAATAACTAAATAAAGAAATAACAAATAAATAAAATCTATGAAGAACCTGGGTGGTGATTCTGTGCAGCAGCCCCTTGAGTACCCGTGGTGAGCCTTCAATCTCATGGGTGTTGGACCTAATATTGGTATGATCGTGTGGTCCATATCTGAGGGCGCATGGTGGGGGCGTGTTGATCGTATGTACTGGATTTGTGAATAAGAGGAACTAAAGAAATTTAATAAAATAAGGCAGGGTTGAGGATCGAACCCCCTCCCTCTCATATCAAGACCTTAAGCGCACTCCCTGCACCACTGAGCCAATTGTAATTTGCTGATATTAACTTGGCACAGGATTTATATTATCCATCAAACGACGTAAGAAAATAGAAAAAAAAATACAAAGCGTCGTCACTGTTCATCTCCACTTTCACGCCTTCTCCTTCGATTCGGCCATGGAGAAACCTGCATAAACAAGATACAGACACGCACAAGTAGCACAAATCGATCATAAACATCCTTATGAATCCAACAACACTCTCGATTTGGCCAGGATTAGGTACGATTAGCGATGTTCGTCCGATCTGAAGGAGTTTGACGCGATGGATCCCTATAGGAGATCGAGGCAATCGGCGGTGCTTGGTGTGGGTTTCCGTCGATGGTGACTGCCTTCGATTTCCCTTTTTCTTTTGTTTCGCCCCTACGAGGGTGATGATTCTGACGTGATGGCCGCGGTTGTGGGGTGTTCTCCGGCGATGGTGAAGATGACGCTGTCATGTTATCGGCCAGACATTGCAATCTGAAAAACAAACATAACAAAAAACAACAAAAACTTGCCAAATGATATTTAAGTCAATTGTGTTATGCAGTTAACTTCACAAACTTAGCATTAGGTAATTTGTCTTCTTTCCTTGCTCTTAGTAATATGGATGGAGAATTAGTGGTGAGAATTGAGAGTTTGATGTATTGATGTTAAAGTCGCTGTTTGTGCCAAAAGGAAACGTGAAAGGAGAATCCCCATGTGGTTTTGAGTGTGTGGGATATCTACAAGGGTTCGTTGGTTTCCTGAAAAAGGTTTTTGATCTTTTCTTTCGGTCCCCCTTTGGTTCACTAAAAAAATGTTTTATTTATATTAGTCAAAACTAGGGTTTTCTACCTCTAATGGGCCTATTGCCCAATTAACTTAATAATTAAAAAAAACTAAAAAAGAATCCTAATAATAATAATAATATTTACATTAATACTAATCCTAATAATAACTAATACTAATTAATAATAATAATAGTTAATAATAATATATACAAATTCTATAATAATAACCCTAGATAATATTAATAATAATATCACCTAATATTAATATTAATATTAATAATAAGATTAATATTATTAAATACTAATAGTTAGAAGAAATAAAAATTACTAATAATAATCCAAAAAAAAACGCAAATGTTAGTAAAAGGAAAATAATATTAACAATTGATGAAACCCTTGAAACACCTGTTAATCGCACCCCATTTATTTCTCAGGATATTTTATAAGAGGGCGGGTTTGACCATAGGAATGTCAAACCCCATGGCTCTTAATCTTGACCCTTGATGAATTAAAAGATATAGATCTGTTCGGGCAAATTTTGGGGTATGACACGAAGGTTCCCAGAGTTTTTAATCTTCTATCGGCTACTACCGACACGCACAATTGCTCATGGGCGCCAATAATATGCCTAAAAAGACCTCGTCTGAGCATAGCATAGCATGACAACAAGCTCAAATTGGTACTTGACCTTGTTTCTACGCTACATGCTAAAAAGGCTTAGATGGGTTAAAAAGGTTCTAGGCCATTCAACTTCTACGGACACTCACTATTGAAAGTAATAGCGTTCTTACGATGGTTCGTAACAACATCTACCACCTTCCATGAGGCCTCCACTGATTGGGGTTCCGCCATCTGACGCTCATGGTAAGGATTGCTCCTGACATGCGACTATTAGTCTAACCACCTCCTATCTCAAGTTACTCACAAAAGCTCGGGTTAGGAGTTTATCTCATCACAGAGGAACCATCGAGCACCAAAAAGAAAAAAGAAAAAACAAACAAAGCACACAATAATATATACAGATAAAAACACACAGATAAATAAGAATAGGATTAACACACTTAAAACTGGCTCCCTAGTGAAGTCGTCATTTTTCTGTAGCGGGGAAAATCTGAGATCGAAGCCATTAAATTGACTCGACTCAATATTTCAGTGAAAGTCGCCACCGCGCTTTATTATTTCCAAATGAAAAGGGAAAAGAACGAAGAAAACCTAAAGTTTGTTTTAAAACAAAAAAGAGATCTTAGGTACGGGTGTTGATTATACAAGGGGAAGGTTTTAAGCACCCCTCATATCTGTGGTACTCCACAGGAACCTTTTTGAAAATCTGTGTCATGTGTGCTAAAAAAGATGTTTGTTTTATTTTTAAAATAAGCTTGGCAAAGCGTTGAGCTTTGTGCCTACATACCTCCTCGGTGCAATGGAGAAGTTAGAGATAATGTAGTTCCACTTAAAAGGGAAAAAGGTTTTAAAAAGGAATAAACACTTTATCATCGTCGGAGAGAAATACTCAGTCATTGATCTTGAGCATGAGAACAAATGAATTATTTGCATCACCAACTCGGATAAAAAATCAACGAGTATGCCACTAGCTCTCTCATGCAGAAAAGATCTCATTATATCAATCAATTTCAAAATCGTGGGGTATCGCCACTCGTTTCAACAATTAGTCGTGTCTAAACTTTTTTGAAGAAAAAGCCACTAAGGGCAAAAGATATTTTAAAGAAAAGGTTTTAAAAGGTTGCAAACATAAGAAGGTTTTTGAAAAAGGGAGGAGATTTTGAAAATCTAAGAAGGGGAAGATATGAAGAGGCTATCCTAATGCGTAAAAATAAAAGCTAAGGAAAGAAACGGTCTAACCGAAAAAGAAGCCAACACTTGACATTATGAGTCAAGGTAGATTTCCTATCCTTTGGAATATAAATACTAAACCAACACATTATCACTTGGGGATCCAGATGAACTTATTATCTTTAGCACCACTTTGCATTAAGCACTTTAAAATTCTGACGAAAATCGGGCAGAGTAACGGCTGTTTTCGGGTAAAATCCTTATATCACTGCCTTGGAATTAACCATCAAGGACTTTCAAGGAAATACCTGCACACATGAACAGACAACAATCCAATGCCAGACAGACAGAATAACAACAGAATAATAAGGGTCCAGAGGTACTAAGTCCAAAAGTCCAAGTCTCCAAAATGCTAGGGATAGTAACCAATAATCCGAAAGAAATCCTTAAACGTTTTTTAGATTTTTGTTATTTATTAGTGTTTTAGCACAAAAATAAAGTATGGTCCAAGTGGACAAAAAGAAAATAGCGGAAACATAAACAATACGTCCAAATGGACAAAGAGAAAATAGCGGAATATAAACGTCCAAATGGACAAAGAGAAAATGGCGGAAACATAAATATGATGAAATGATAAAATAAAGCGATAAAGCGAGAAATATAAAGAGCAATATAATAAAATGCGGAAATTAAAGTCAATTGTTAGATCTTAAAGATAACCATCTTGAAACTTGTCAAGTATGTTATCAAAGTTAGTAATAAAGATCGATGGTGAGTGAAGGATGTTCTCGGATTTAAATTCAATGGAAATTTATCAGAAGCATGATAAAATCATAGCGACTACACGATAAACCTCCATAAGTCTTAAATCAACCGCATAAAATTCTCTTCCATGTTTGATCTTTTTGATTCGGGACACGAAATATTGCGCTATATTAAGCAGATCGCCAAGTGATTTATGTAGAAATCACCCTACAACGAGGCCGGTCAAAACTTTATGTGCTAATGTATGCGAGAGAAGCGATATGTAGATCACTCTCCGAAAGTAATACCGCACGAAAAGAAAATAGGTAACGATCTAGTCTTTACGAAGAATCCATAAGAATTCTCAAGGTATTAAGACTTTCATCGATCAAAAGAAAAAGAAATAAAAGATGGAACCACATTCAAAAGCTCCTTTCATCCGTAATTTCAATCACTTAATATTGCGGATTCAGATTTTCATCCTATTGACGCCCTAAGTCCATTGATATTAGAGAGAAATTAGGCCTCTAATTTGTGATTCAAAGAAAATACCAAAAGAATGGAGTAGAAGAAGAGTTAGAACCAAAAACAAGTCAAAAATAGCAAAAACAAGCATTCTGCCTCACTGGAAATCGATTTCCCTTTGTAGGAAATCGATTTTCTGCCTGCAGAATTCAAATCTGGCGCAAAAAACAGAGTGGAAATCGATTTCCCTCTGTAGGAAATCGATTTTCTGCGCACAGTTTTCAAAAAAACAGCATTATGAAGCATAAAACTTGATTTAGACAAATATACAAACACCTTATGATCACATATCCATTGGAGCACGAATTTTCCATCAATTCACCATCAAATAGGACCAATATAGCATCAAAGATGCATTGAACACAAGCAACAAAGATCTACATCTTAGATTTTAGGATTTTACCACTTCTTGAACAAAATTTTGGAGTAGCTTCAAGAACAAGCACAAAATGAGTAGATCCTTTAAAATTGGAGATGAACAAACAAAGAAAAGAGTGAAATGTAGGAGGTTTAGTTCAAAACTAGCAAGATTCTAGGTGAATCTCACTAATACTATGAAAATGAACTTTGGGTGAGGGTTTTGGAAAGGATGAGAAATGAATCTGCAAGAACTTTTTTGGCAAGGCCTCTATTTATAGACTTGGAGAAAGAGTAGTGGTAATTTGGTCATTTTGCATTTGGTAATTAATTTGTGCTTAATTGGTGTTTAAATGGTAAAATGAGGTGAAAATGGGGTTTAATGAGGGGAATTAATTTTGGTGAGGTGGAAAATTGGTAAAATGACAAAAATGATCAAATAAAATAGGTGCCAAAATCATGTCATGCTTCCCTCTCTATTTTTTTTTTTTTGAATTTTCGCCCCAGAAAATCGATTTCCCACATGGGTAAATTGATTTCCACCTTCAAATTTCCAAAAATTCTTTTTCTTGCACTATTTTGATTTTTGCCCGATCTTTTACCTGTAAAATATAAACAAAAGAGACAAAATACATATTTTTGGATTTTGGTTAGTATTAAACAAATAAAAAGCTATAAATGCTTGATGATTCCCCTCAGAGATAATCACAGTATTAGGAATGGAGCTTCACAATGGTGCTCTTGATTGATGATTAAAATGCAACCAATAAATGATCTTAGGGTCAAAAATTAGGGTATGACAATGTCAAAACCTAGAATTTTAAGAACAAAATCCCTAAATTATGTTAATCTACCCATTGACCCAATCATACTAATCCATAATAATAAGGATTCTCCCCCTTACCTTGGTAAATTTGGACTCTTTCACCATAGCTCTAAGCTTTTCTCCAAAAGAAATCCTTTCTAACATCATTTGGAGAAACACCTAAAAACCAGTTCGGAAATCGGCTTATTAGACGAACATAAAAACCTCAAAATCAAAATTGCTCCAGTCAGAACTTACCTTTATGGGTCAGGAACGTTGTGTCCAAGTACCGCATAGATCCAACGGTTGCATTGAGAGATACGCCCGTTTTGCCGAGGCGACTCTATGCTGAAACTTGCTGCAAAAATTGAGGCTTCCTCCATAATTTTTCTTCTTCTCTCAAATGCTCCTCCCTTCTTTCTCCCCCAAAATGAGTTATGAGACTCCAACTCTTTCTACTCTCACTATCTCTCTTATTTCAATTGGGCTTAACCCACCAATCCATCTATTATGTTTCTATCACTTAGGCCCATTTAGTTATATCTCTCTAATAACTCAATTAAGTCAAACAACACAAACACTCACATAAATAAATACTTAAATAATTATTATATCACATAATAACTAAATAAATAAGTAATTATTAAAAACTCAAAATAATATAATTACTAATATAATTAATAAAAATATTAATAAAAATCGGGATGTTATAACCTTCCATATCTTTCTATCAACGAAGTTGATATGTACACGCATACAATCTTTCCAATAACTATAGTTGTCACCGGTGAAACAGGCGCTCTATTGTACGCCCCTTTTGGATCGTTCTCCATTTTCTAAGAAGTTATATTCAAAGTACTAGATAAACCGGCGCTCGTGATACCACTTGTTAGATGATGTGACGGATCTAGAAGGGGGTTGAATAGATCCCTCGTTTCCTTTTCGCGTTTTTAAAGAGTTTAATGCGAAAGCTACCCGGATTTGGAAATCGTCTAATAACGACCCTTTATTGGAAGGAACGGATATGCAAAAACCAACGTGATGAAAAAGTGAACTAATAAGTTGTATTATCAATTGACTTATTGGTGTTACTTTAGAATATTACTTCCAATGCTTTATAGAGAAATAACAACAATAATCTGTGTGTGAGTGATTTTATGAAACACTTGGTGTGAAGTAGTTACCAAGCTCTAACGGTTCACACAAACACAAATCAAGCCAAACAAAAGTAAAGAGCAATAAAGTAAAAGAGACACACGATTTGTTTAGGTAGTTCCCCTTATCGTCCTCGCGTAGGGTATGTCTTCCCCTAATTCTAAACTTAGAATTAGGATATTTAATATTGAATGCAAAGTGTTTACAAGAGAAGAAAATGTTACCAATTACCAACTACAATATGTAGAAATATTGATAGAATGTTCTTCTCTTCCCTTGATTCGAGATGAACCAAGTGTGTCATTGATCTTTGATAAACCTCCGGTTGTAGCTACCTTGTTGAGAACCAAATGTTTCTCAAACCCTCTGTTCGGCTGATTTAATCCCAAGATCGTGACCCCGAATCTTTATTCTCTATCCTCCAATTGTTTCTACCTTGTTGAGTGAACCCATGATTCCTCGATCCCTTAAACACGACTGAATATTGATGAAGCGAAGAATCGTCAAACACCCCCAAATCCCAATGACCTTGGAGGACAAAACCCTCAAACTTTACTCAAGAAAAACCCACAATCTCTTAAATCAAACAAGAACTGAATCTATCGTCGAACGTTATCAACACACGCTCCTCACCTTGATTGACACAAATTGTTATGTGTAATTATCGATCGATGAGCGAGAGGTTGAAGATGATAAGAGCCTTGTGTATATCTTTCACTTTTCTTATTGTATCCAAATGAAATAACCAATCAATCATTTATATGTCATGTAGAGCTAAAGCAATAAGAAAACAACAAAAATCAGCTTTTCATAGCGATAGGTCGACCTGAGCAACTGAGAGGGTCGACCTGTGCAAACCCGTGGCTTCAGCAGAGAAGGGAAAACAAGTTATGTGTCGACCTGAACATGCTATGAGTCTACCTCAGGGTCGACCTGAGAAAATTCGTGGCTCACTCAAGGTTCCTTGCGTCGACCTAAGCAGGGTCATGCGTCAACGCATGTTGTCCCAACATGGATTCCTGGATGATTCGACCTGAGGGTTGACTTGAGAAAACCCATGGCTCTCCCTAAGTTTCATGCGTCGACCTGAAGGATCTATAGGTCGGCCTAAACAATCCAAATCACCACAAGTACCATTTCTTGAGCATGTGGGTCGACCTTAGCCCTGTGTAGTTCGACCTATACCTCTTAAACAACCAAAAATGCCAATTTAGAGATTCTCCAAGTTTCCTACTTTGTCTTATTGGTTTGAGACACATCCATACTAGAATTTCAAGTTTTGACATCATTAAAAACCATCCTTGCCCTCACATACTCCCCCTTTTTGTTGATGGCAAAACTTGTTCTCATGAGTCAAGCAAACTTTTATCAAAGCATGAATCGTGTGATTTTTAAACAGAACGAGCCAAGCAAAGTTACATAAAGAGAATTCTCTCCCATCTTGATGCACCCTATTTCACATTGTTTATGAGCAACCACAAGCAATATGAGCAAACCAAAAGCAATATCATGGAGATAAACACTCCCCCTATCTTGGTGCACTCTCTTAAGTGATTTGCATGACTTGACTTTTCCTTAGCTTCCATTCCTTAGCTATTAATTGTTGACTTTCCTTAGCTTCCATTCCTTAGCTATCAATTGCTTCTCCCCCTTTGACAATATCAAAAAGGAGATCAAGCAACTTGTTATAACAAACATATAAATTCATTGTTGATTATGTCATTATCAATTTTGCATTCAAGGACTCTAACAAACAATCACATAAAGAGAAATTAGAGAATGATTAAAGATACGGAAATAACATAAATATCACATCCAAGGTTTGAGCTTACACTTGATGTTCCGTCTTACAGCAAACACAAAGTAAGTAATAAGAAGCAAGGATGCATAACATTACATAGAAACACACACAAAAAAAAGTTCACACATGATGCAAGATACAAAATCATGGAAATAGCTTTAGTCTTGGTCATTCTCATTTCCTTCTTGTGTCGTGGAATTTGAGGTTGGTGAAAGGGGTAGTGTTGCATGTAGTTGTTGGTGAAGGTGTTGAATTTGTTGGCTTGAGACTCCATCATTCCATACAACATGGTATAAATTTGTTCTTGAAGGATGGAGTAGGCAGTAAATTGTTCACCTTGTTCCGCAACTCGGTTGGATAAGTTAGAAAGACGCTCATTCATAAGAGTTGAGTTTTTAACTTGTTGGAGACGCATAGCTTCAAGAAAGTTCACAACATGAGCATTGTGACCATCTTGTTCTTCATCCTCTTATTCACCCATTGACTCATCACCCTCACCCATTATGTTCTCAATTTCATTTTACTCATCACTCCCGTCTCTTTGATGGCCAGCATTATTGCTTCTCACAAATTATGTATACCTTTCTTGACTTCTATTCCAAACATGACCCATCATTGTAAGAGTTTTATGAGTGAATTCTTGATTAGTAGGAAATTTTAGCAAAGTCATGTTAGGAACACCAATGTTTGCCTTATTGAGCACCAGTTGAATAAAGGATGCATAGCTCAAAGCCATCCCTCTACCTGATTCTTTCAAATCAAACATATGCTTCACAATATAGTAAGTCCAGTTTATCCTTATTCTGTTTTTGATGACCCATACCAGGTGCACTTCAGATTGATCAACACGTGAATATCCACCCTTCTTGGGATGAATAATGCGAGATATAATCCATTGTAGGATACGATCAAGTGGCTTTAGGACTCCCGTAGTGACCGATTTTGGAAAGAAATTGCTATTAACAACATTTGCAAGATAAGGGCGCTTTAGCATAGAGTTCAAAGCCACCCTATAGTTATATTCAGCAACATGTCGGATGTCGGTTATTTTGACGACCACCGGACTTGGGGGAAACAGTCCAGCATCCTTCCAAATTTCAGAGTTGACAGAGTACACTTGATTTCCCATTTTGTACTTAAAAGAGGTACCCTCAAAAGTGCCTTGTAACCCATTGTAGAACATTATTACTAAATCCTCATTGTAATCATTATCAATTTCCAAAAACACTTCTAGATTTTGAAACCTTTAGAGATCTACAACTTCAAGTAAATGTAATCTTCCTAGGGTTTGCCTATGAACTACAATTGCTTGATAACCCCTCTCTTACTAAAATCTACCAGTTAGGATTCAACAAAATCATTTGAGAGAAGAGATAACAGAGTTACTGGATCATTTTGTTGAGTAGAGCCACTTCCTTTCACTAACCTTCGCTTGGTTGAGTAGAGCCACTTCCTTTTAGGGTTTTGGAGGCTATTTTCGTGTAGATAAGAAGAAATGAGATAAGATCTTTGATATCCATTCATTTGTATCAGAATTTTAAAAAAAATTGGAAAAATTTATACAATGCATCGACCTATACAGGTCTTGCATCGACGCACAGACCTCAAATTTTGAAAAACATTTCTCAGTATGGGTCGACCTGTAAAATGTGTAGGTCGACCTAGGCTTGCTAATTTTCCAATTTTGCAAATGTTTGTGAATTTAAATGCATGACGCAACATATATTAAGACTAGAGCATGTATCCCACATCAAAAGGAACAAAGAGGACATATAATACAAGAACATAAGTAGATATATTTCAAGTTCACCATATTTAAGAGTCAAGAGAAAAAGCTTTTAGTTGAAACGATATTACCTTTATGATAGGAGATGAAACTTTGCCCTCACACCACTTTCATACACAACTATAGCAATTTTATAAGAGGATAGATATAAACAAGAGCAATGCAACAATTATAGTTGCATCCTATCTGAAATATCAAGAACACCAAGCTCCCTACAAATACAGAAGAAGGGTTTGGTAGCTAAGGGTTTTATAAAAATGTCGGCAAGTTAATTTTTACTTTCAACATGCTCGAATACAACGTCACCTTTCTCTACATGATCCCTAAGGAAATGGTGCCTAAACTCAATGTGTTTAGTGCGAGAATGTAGTACAGGGTTTTTGGTTAGGTTTATAGCACTCGTGTTGTCATAGAAAATAGGAATATGGTCGAGCTTGACATTGAAGTCTAGTAGTTGTTGTTTGAGCCACAAGATTTGGGCACAATAATTACCAGCTGCCACATATTCCGCCTCGGCCGTTGACAACGCAACAGAAACTTGTTTCTTGCTATGCCAACTCACTATGGAATTTGAGAAGAAATGACATGTTCCACTAGTGCTTTTCTTATCCAACTTGCAACCAGCAATGTCAAAGTCGGAGTAACCAACCAAGGAACAATCACTTCCCTTGGAGAATCATAACCCATACTTAGTTGTACCACAAAGATACCTAAGTATGCGCTTGACTGATTTTAAATGTGACTCCTTAGGACATGATTGATACCTAGCACACAAACATACACTGAACATGATGTCAGGACGAGAAACGGTAAGGTAGAGAAGAGAACCGGCCAGTAAACAATGGCTTTTGAAGAAGATATTGTTACATATGGAACATAAGAACTACATGGTTCCCTCAGGCCAAAAGGCGGGGTGTAATTCTACAAGAGTGACAATCATTCGAATTGCCACACACAAAGTATGGGTTATCCAAACGATTGAACTTAGCAAAAGGGAAATAACCAAAGAGACAATGGCTTTGACAAAGAAAGACTTTGTATCCAATCCAAACTGGAGGGAGAAAGTGGGACTTCTTCTGGGGATATATTACCTTGTGCCTTTGAAGCACATACAAACTTGGCTTATGCATTGATGCATGTTTGAATTTTTCCATGGCGTAATGCTCCATATTCATGGAAATGCTACACTTTTTGTAGATGCAATATGAATGCAATGATTACTATATGCAGAGATGACGAGGTCCCTTTAGAGAATATTCCGCTGACTGGTCGATCGAGCTTCGTCTCTGACCTCGGGAGAGGTAAACACCAGGGAGAATCCCCTTAGAGTTAAGAACTTTGTGGGGGTGCCAATAGACATTGGACTTTAACTTGCACGATATACTTCTTATTTGACTTGAAGGATACTTCTGACTTCTCACTGTGTGCCATTGCTTGGGGATTTTTCAGCTTGAGGAGATTCCTTCATTTCACCATGTTGGGGATAAGAAATATTGATGAGTAACCCTTGTTGGGAGGATTGGAACATTCCTAGGAGAAATAAACTCCTATGACCGGGGAATAGAACCAACTCTCAGGAGAAATAAACTCCTATACTTGGGGAGTGACTTTTCTAGGAGAAATAAACTCCTATGCTCGGGGAGAGAGTAACTTGCTGGGGAAAAGCATTGTGATACTTCTCCACTATGTGATGGCCAACCGCACCTTACAGGTGAATGACGGTTTCTTCAATACAAACCAAAAGAGTATGCCCCAGGCTGCCTGACATGTGAAGATATCTGATTTACAAAGACATTCGCCTCGAAAGGATCCTTACACCACAATTACTTGAGATAATTCTTCCCCAGTATATTCAAGCATTTGAAATAGTCTCTCCTGATCAACGGGTCCTTGAAGAGATTTGTCGAATCTCGACGTAACGGTCTCAGCATGACTAAACTTTGAGAGATATATCTCGACATCACTTCCCCTGATTGACTAAAATCAAAAGAGAGATTCCTCGACTTGATTGACCCAGATTAATTGAATTTGAGAGGTCAAACCTCGACTTGATTGCCCCAGATTGACTGAATTCTAAGAGAGATGTCTCGACATCACTGCCTCAGATTTATTGAATTCACAAGAGAGATTCCTCATCGTGATTGTCCATGATTGATTGAATTTTGAGAGAGCTGTCTCGACATCACTACTTTAGATTGGTCAAAATAAAGAGAGATTCCTCAACTTGATTGACCCAGATTGATTAATTTTGAGATGTCAAACCTCGATTTGATTGCCCCAGATCGGTTGAACTCACGAGAGAGATTCCTCGTCGTGACTGCCCCTGATTATGTACATCTTAACGGAATCCTCAAGTTTACTTCCCTTAAGGTCAACCAAACTATGGAAGCAACTTTATCGCGCTCAATGGGGTTTTCAAATTCTTTCCCTCAGGACACTTGATCAAAATGCATCTACTCAACAGAGTATTCAGACTTCTCCCTTCAGGGTAGTCAATCAAAGAAGGTATCAACTGATTATGCTCAATGAAGTCTTCAGGAAACATGCCCCTTGACATCAGTCTCTAATATGATTTCTTTTTCCTATACAGAGCTCTCAAGTCCTTTTACTTTAACATGATCAAGCTCTTCATGAATTCTCATCATGGAAACTTTCTTGATGTTTAAGCAAATGTTTTGTATGCAAAAGATTATTAATTCTAAGAATGACAATTCCAATGCAAAGCCTATGTTAGTCTTGAAGTTTAAACAAATTTTTTATTGAAATGAAACGAGGCGGCCAGCTCTTGTGAATGAAAGATAAAGTGGGCATACGATACCAACATAGATATGTGTCACGCTTCATTGGGAGTCAGCTAAACGTTATCTCATTGGAGTGCGTCTTTGGAATAAACCCTACTTCAATTAGGACTGTTAAGGGTTGTAACTTGGCCAGGTTCACGGTTTTCAGAAACAAAGGATTTTTAGGCTCAAAATTATTTGGTACCCACCCCCTTCGTGATGTTCTCCAGTCCTAAGTTCAGTTAACTCAACATGAGTGTCAATTCCTCACAAGGAATTTTCGAAACGATTGAGGAATCAATGAGGTTTTTCGGACATGGCAGTTGCTCACCTTTCATTCTTTTGATTCATTATCATACGACTTTGTTCTTACTTTCCTTTCACCATCATTTTTCTTTTTATTGCTATATTTTTCTTTCATCCTTTTTTCTTTTCATCATTTTTTTACCTTTTTTTTAGCTCTTTTTTTTTAACAAGTCGTGTGACCTCGCGTTGTCTTTGATTCGTTGGAAGTGATTGTGACTGCCTCATTCCATGATTGATGAAGGGTTACCGTTGTGGTATCATCATCTTTTGTCCTCTTGGTAGGTGAAGGATAACCATCACGGTTTTGACTTTCCTCAACCTTTTGAAGGATAACTATTGTTGTATCCTTAGATACATACCCGTTATGAGTTTTGAACACTTGATCAAGTTAAATGAACACTACCCCGCCCCAGGATTAAAATAAAGGGTTTTTTCTGAACAGAAAAGAAACTCCTACTTCAAGGCTCAAAGGGGTTAACGAGGGTCTATCTCCCTTATATCTCCGGTGTTTGGGGATTGGAAACAATGCATGTACATCATCAGCAGGGTTTTATTCAAAAACACACAATTAAGGATTTTGCATTTTTATTCGTCATCATTCTCCCTCTGCTCTTTGCCTAAGCAAGAGATTAGTAAAGTTTGTATCGTAATGCCAAAAACATTTTATGAGTGAAAACAAATGGATTACTTCAAGACAAACATAAACAATGTATTATGATTCTCATTCGAAAATTAATAAGTTTTTACATGCTAGCAATGCTTAAATAAATAATGAAATGTTACCAATGAGAATGCAATAAAGAACTTAAATGAATGCCATTGTAGAGGAGACTTGACTCCGTATGGACTTATTGCTCTTGAATGCTTTTTTTTTTTTGCAGTTTTGATGCCCCATTGAGACTTCAAGTTATGCATAAAACCTCTCGGAGTGAATGTGATTGCTCTGGAATCAATGAGATCTTAAACTTTGTATCCGAATGGCCCACAACCTTTAATTAAATGGCTAGGTGCCCCAGCATGGTAGCCACCTATCATTATCATCTGCTCTTTCCAAACACTTTAGATTACTCCCTAGAAAAAGACCCCAATGAAGTCGTACAAGAGTTGTAAGTTTTTTTACCTTACTCTAGGGATTCGAGCAATGCAAATGATGCAATACTCAAGATAGACAATGTCTTGCTTATCCCTCGGTCGGGAGCCCCAAGCATAAATGTTAGAACGGTAATCACCATCATGACTGAAAGAATATTGCATTATCATCGAACTCAAGAGAGCTATCTGTGGTGAAGAAGACCCAAAACACCAACTGAAATACCAACAATCAGGGATATAACTGAGCACAAGGCACTGAAATTACATCAGTTCATTTCTCATATTCTTTCTTTCTCTGTTGACGAGCAAAGGCCACTAAGAAGAAAATTCCGGGAAGAAATGACACATGATATGAAGCAACAACTTGAGAATGAGAAATGCCTATGCAGAACACTCTTGATTACCACATGGCAAAAGATTCTGACGGAGTCTTATAAGAATTCGCAATGCTTTAGGGATTCGAGCAATGGGAATGGTGCAATGCTCAAGATAAGAATACGTCTTGCTTATCCCTCAGTCGGGAGCCCCAAGCAACTTCCACATATGTACAAGAGATAATTACCACATTAGCTTCAATATCCAAACCATTCTAAGTGAGAGTAAATGACCCTTCCAAACTTTTCTCCAAGAGTTGGAACCTTTTGTCAATTTCAATACTTGGAAACTTAGGAGACTTCAATTTCCAATTTGTTCTCATGATGCAAATTCTCCTTGACGTGAATAGGAATCTCAACATTATTTCAGACATTTTGATTCATAAGATCTTCCCCTGGGTAAGATTAACATTCGCATTTGGCCTCTGAGGAACCTGTCTATATTCTTCTTGTCTAAGAGAGAATCATTGGATAGCCTCCATACACTGATTCACGTTAATCCCCATTTCTGTTCTCATCTCATTCAAATCCTCACGAAGTTGTTCCATTATTAACTTTCGAGCACGTAGCGGTGAGAAGTCACTTTTGTTGTTGAAATCAGAATCTGAGTAGAAAGGGCCCCCATAAGTTTCTGAGAGAACTATGAAATGCATGATAGTATAAATGCATGTTTCATTTCTAAGGGATCCTAAAGTCTTTTCATCAACTTTTATTTCACTTTTATTCTCTTCTTTTTTTGTATATAGTATCTTTTCTTTTTTTTCTTTTCCATCTTTTCAGTTTTTCTACTTTTTTTCGTTTCCTCTTTTTTTTTGGAAATAGACTTTAGGATTCCCCACCAATGAAGTGGACAAAACAATGATGTCATGCAATGCAAAACATGGGACCAAGTCCATAGAATCCAAGTAACCATTATGCATTCCTCTAAATAACAGATGTAGGTCAGATGTCATGAGATCAAAGGTCTGGCATAGGTATCACAGAAACAAAGGAACAATAGTCACCAACAGAACTGAATAGTCACCAACGGTACCTGTCATGTATATTCCTCCCCACTTACAGGTGAATCTAGGTCAGGGTAGGTCAAAAGGAAACCAGCGTTATCAGTTCTCCTGAAATACCACCATTATTGCATCTACATGCCAATGATGATACCCCATTTAAACCTCGACTGGGTGTGGGTCTCATGATCACACTAGACAAGACCTGACATCTCGTCGGCGTCATGACTATCCACTCTATCTTATGTATCCTATGTGTCAACTTTGGCCTGGGTATTGGGCCTTTTACCACATAGAACATCCCACCCAACCTGCAAACAGAGAAAATATGTAGCCCCCACGGGGGCCCTGTAATATGGTCCAGAATGCGGAAAAGTAAACATGATATGAAAACAGAAAATAAACATGATATGCAAGCATATATACGGGATGTAAACATATAAACAAACAAAGAAACACCCAACAAACGAAACAAACAAAGGCTAGGATCGACTCGCTAGGAATGGACCAGCACAGGTCTATCACATCCCCAGCAGAGTCGCCAGCTGGCGCTACCGCGAAAAATGTAATCAGAGTCGCCACTAATATATTTATCCCATCGAGGGAAATGAATACCAGAAAACCTAACTCAAATAAGAACAAGGTCTTGCGACCAGAGAAACTAGGTATGGGAGTCGGTTATGCAAGGGGAAGGTGTTAGCACCCCTCACGTCCATCGTACTCGATGGTATCCACCTATGTTTGTTTCTATCTAAAGGGTGTAAACTATGTCTAAACCTAAATGTAAATGAATGCAAAAGAAATACGGGGAAAAGAAGGAATTATTTACAATTGTGCTCGCTTAGGCCCCGCGACCTAATGCCTACGTATCCCTTACCAGGAATCAGAGCTACCGTAGTTCGGCTTAATATTTTCCATTTTGTTTTGTGTTTTTTAGTTGAACAGGGGTTAAGGTCGCAATCCACGATGCTCGGCCTTTGGAGACTTACACACCTACTTTTGGAAAGGACTTAACTTGTTCTTAGCAGCATAATGAACTTGGGTTTGTGTCTTTTAGTGTAATTCCATGATGACAAAACCCACTACAAGGCTTCGCACCACTTCCTTACTTTGTTTTAAATATGATCATTTATTAAGTATTTTGAGTATTTTTGTTAGGTGTTTTTTTAAGGGGAATTTATTTGTGACTTAGATCATACAATAAAGTTTGATTATTTAGAGAAATACACCAAGGCCAACGCCTCAATCATTTCTCTAAATAGCGGTTAAGAAATATACCTAGGCCTACGCCTCAATCATTTCTCTCCCGCTAAGTAGAAAAGAAATACACCGGGGCCTACGCCCTAGTCATTTCTTTCCTACGATGAAAATAAGTAGTGGTACGATCCTCGCCGGTATTTATTAGATTTTTAAGATTGAAAAAGAAAAAGGAAATGAAAGGGAGACTATCCTATCATACTAGCCTAATGATTATTGTTCTATGTACAAAGGGATATCTACCTAAAGGGGTGAGAAAAAGTTATTTAAGTTGACTAAAGTCAACTTTAACAACTCGAGGGTATTTTGGGTATTTCACAAAATATAGCAAATATTCACAAAAATAAGAGAAACAAAATCTAACTAACAATGAAATATTTACAAACACAATGGTATTTTTACTAAGCCTAAAACTATTTTCAAGAATTAAAACATAAAAACTAAGTATTTTTATTTATGAATCAATCAAAATTCAAAGAAAATAACAAAACAAAGTCAATTAAATCCTAAAATAAAAATCTAATGCATTCTAAAAAAATCTAATTAGTTAGAAACATATTTTTATCATTTTTTATTTAAGGGAAAGATGATTTAATAAGCAAAAATTGAAGAGAAAACAATTTAAAACAAATTCTAAAATATGGCTAAACTGGGGGTACATTAGCAATTGTAAATGAACTGAAATCTTGTTAAGGCGCACTGGGCCTGAGTTTGGAGGGTGTGGAAAACGAAATTGGTAAGCCCAGATCACTCAAACATACGCGCCAGTAGCAAAGGGGTGGCACACTCAGAAAAAATTGGCCAAAGCCCAAGCAGCATTTCGTGGCCCAGCTTGTATCACTACCTCACCTATTCCATTTTCATTTCATTTTTGTATTTATCATTCAGCAGGTTATTATTTTATTTATTATGGTCTGTCACTATTTACGTAACCTGAAAAAATCATGTGATATTCATCAATAGGGCAACTCTCATTTAATTAGCATAGGACAAAATAACAGCTCCAGCCAATCACACCTTGACACATTGCCATACCAATCATATGAGTAAGACAAAATAATAAACTAATGGGAAACAAGCTAATAAGAGGCGGACACGCAAGCGAAACGGAAAACAAAACAAACAAATATCCCAGACACCGGAGCTAAGCTCTGGTCGTCTTCTCCGGTAGCCCCATGGCGGAGATAACATCAATTCTTTCAGAAATCCAAAAGACCGGTGTCGTTCGACTCGGATTTTCGCACTGGGCATGAATCCGTCCTCAGAATCATCTAAATCCCTCTCTAAACCCTAAACCGAAAGTACATCTAAAACCCTAACTACAAAGATTTCTATGAAAGCTCAAGATAACAGTTCCAGAATAACCACCATGAAGTATAAAACTCTTGTATCCCATTCAAACATTCCAACATTGATCATTTTGTACATATTGAATCAAGTATCAAGAACCTATGAATTGAATTCGTATACGACAAACAATGAACATACACCAAATGCACTTCACCTATACATGTTAATGGAATGTTGAGAGAGTTTTCAGATCTTACCTGGAAGAGTTTCGGATAAAGATCTTTGGAAAACTTCAATTATTCAAACTGGATCTTGAAGATGATGTTGTCACTTAACACACCATGCACAAGCTCACACTCTGAGAACTAAACTCAGAGCCTCGTTGCAGCCTCTGAGATCTGGGAACAAGAAGACTTCATTGATGCCATAGTTTGATAATGAAAGCTTGATGCAATGATGTTGTTGCAAGGTGATGGAACGGGTGGAAGCCAAAGATGATGATGATGATGCTATAGCAGTAGTAGAGAGATGATTCAGAGGTGATTGGTGGTGATGCTCCAAAGCATGGCTCAGTAATGGTGGGGGAGGTTATGGAGGTTGTTGAGGTTGTTGAGGTGGTTAGAGAAGGAGAGAGAAGAGAGAGATGATAGCAAGAGAGAGTGAGGAAAGAGATGAAAACTGAGGAAAATGAGTGCCTATTGTGGGATTTGTGAAGGGTTTTTGAGTCATATAGGGTGAGTGTTCATGGTATGTTATGGTGTGGTTGGTGTGTAGTAGATTTTTGCCTCACTAAACTTAATGTGCAAGTGTCTTTTTGTAGTAATATTCCTCCAATGCTTTCACTTTTTCATGGACACGCATGACTGTTTTTGAATGAAATGATGCCACTGCCATTAGATACTTAACCAACAACCAATGCAAACCCTTTTCAAATGGCTTACTTCAAAGCATTATAACTTCATGATCTTCAGCTCAAATGCCCAGATTTTTGTTGCATAGTAAAGATGTTATAAGATGGAACATAATTCGTGTTGGAAGGAGTATAAGGAAATGATTAGAATTCACTCAAAATTACATTGGAACTATGGTGATGCACCATTGGCTCGTGTCTGCGCGTGCTTGACCCAACTTGGGCTGAGGCTTCTTGTCAACGTCCACTTTCTGGACACGTGAATTTAGGGCTCCACATCTCATACAATACTCTACTAATTTCTATGAATCTTAGGTAATTAGAAAAAGGGGATGTAGGAGAACATGTGGGGATTGATATTGATTCAAATGGGTGTTCACAACTCTTTAAATGTGGCATCAAAGTTGACGCATTACATGTTTGATCAAATGTTTCGCGCGTGCCCTGAACTTGTGCCCGTGTCTTTGTTAGAATATGACTTTGCGAGGGCTTGACTTTGATGACTCATAATTGGCTCCACACATAACCAAATCTCATGATTTTTATCTTGTTGGATAGAGAACATAGTAGAGAATAGATTGAAACCAAATTTAGATTTACAAGGTTCTTGTAATGATCTTAAACTGGCTTCTCATTTTGCACACCAAGTGTTTGTGGAAATGCTTCCTGCTTGCCCTGAAATTTGCCATGATTCATGACTTGTATCAAATGGAACTCCCTAACTTTGAACCTTAATAACTCTTGAATCCAGCTTCTGATGAAAAAGATGTCAACTACAAAATTGTCCATCTCCATGAGGTGAACAATATTGATGTTAAACTTTTTGTGAAATAATCCCTTTAGACACGTGTAATCATGGCTTGAAGTTGACTGCTTATCCATTCCAAAAATCCAAAAATTTCTCTAAGTGTAGAGATTTCTATTTTTGGTAATTTCAAGTTTCAACTAACTTTCCAAAAATGGCAATTTTAATGATTTCTTGATTTTATTTATTTCTTTGACTTTCTTTGACCGATTTTCCACCAAGAGTCAATATTTGACAGTTAACCTTGATTTTTTACCACAAAAAAGTCAACTTTTTGACTTTTTCGGTTTCAGATGAATTTTTCTAATTAATCGATCTCCAATCTAATTCTCAATCAATTTTCAACCAAAGAGGCTCCTATGAATATTTCTTCAAGACAACCACAAGTCACACTCAAAATCATCTCCTGATTAAATTTTGACCAAAAAGTCAATAGGGTTGACTTTGGTCAAAACCCTAATTTGGAAATCCTGATGAACCTGAGGATTGTATTTCTTTTTAATCAAAGCTTTAACTTGGAGATGATAAGACCCTGATTTTAGGAGGACTTCAAATCTTCTCTTTTTTTATCAAGACTTTCTTCAGCAGAAGCTCTTTTCCTTATAAATTTTGAATAGTGATAATGATATGAAAGAATGTATTGAGTGAATGACCTACATGAGGTATGCATATGAGTGTGATATGATAGTCAATTGGGTATAAATAAATGGGCAAATTTTGGGGTGCAACACCTGAAGGATAGAAAAACACTTAGAAAGGGGGGTTTGAATAAGTGTAACTTTAAAAACTCTTAAGATAAAAACAATTGCACAATGATTTTTATCCTAGTTCGTTGTTAACGAAAATACTCCAGTCCACCCCCTTAGAGTGATTTACCTCACCTGAGGATTTAATCCACTAATCAATCTTGATTACAATGGTTTTCCACTTAGATACCCTCTAAGTCTTATAGAGTATTCTGATCACAACTTGATCACTCTAGGAAATCAATGCTTAGATACCCTCTAAGACTTCTAGAGAATCCGATCACAACTTGATCTTCTCTAGTTCTTTTACAAATGAATGTAAACAAATTCTTACAAGAGTATTACAATGCTTCTTAATAAGCTATAATCACAACTGTGATATTTCTCTTAAGTTCTAAGCTTAATCTCACTAAGATATTACAAAAGTAATGTGAGGTTGAAGATGAAGTTTGATAGCTTTTGATTCAGCAGCGTTTCAGCAAGATTGAAAAGTTGTTTGTGAATTGGTAACCTTACTTCTGATCAGAACTTCACTATTTATAGGCGTTTTGAGAAGATGACCGTTGGGAGGATTTAATGCGTTGCATGATCCGTACAGCATTGCATTTAATGTTTCACTCTTTTGTCAACTACCTCGAGCCTTGCTTTTCCTGCTTTAACTGACTTTTCCTTTAATAGCTTCTAACGTTCCTTTTGTCAGTCAGCGTAGCCTGCCATCTTGTACTTGCTTCTGATCTGATTTTGTAGATACAACGTTTGAATTAATCAGAGTCAAACAGCTTGGTGCAGAGCATCTTCTTGTCTTCTGACTTTGAAGTGCTTCTAGCATGATACCATAAGAACTTCAGTGCTTCTGCTTCTGATCTCAAGTTCTTCTGATGCTTCAATAGACCATGTTCTGATTCTGCTTGACCATCTTCTGATGTCTTGCGAGAGCATGTTCTGATGTTGCATACTGAACCTTCTGAGTCAGTGCTTCTTGCGCTGAATTGTGCATACTCTTTATATATTTCCTGAAATGGAAAATGCATAGGATTAGAGTACCACATTGTCTTATACAAAATTCATATACATTGTTATCATCAAAACTAAGAATATTGATCAGAACAAATCTTGTTCTAACAATCTCCCCCTTTTTGATGATGACAAAAACATATATAATTGATATGAATTTGCAATCAGAATATCAGATGACCAAAGACAATTACAAAGTTATAGCATAAGCATATAAACATAGTGTGTGAATATGTCTCCCACGAGATTAACAATCTCCCCCTGAAATAAATACTGGAAGAATTTATGAATAAAAGACTTCCCTAAGTATTTTCCATTTTAGTCGAGACGTTCACATTTGCCTAGAACTTCAGAACATTCAGAGCTTCTGCTTCTTGCTTCCATAGGATAGCTTCAGAGCTTTGAATTTCTTCTTGAATCATTGCATGCTTGATTGTATCAGAACATTCTTGAATGTACCAGAGCATCATCAGAGCATCTTTACATCCTGAAATGTTTCAGAACAAACTAGACGACAAAAGTCAGAGCATGAATGAATCAGAACATTCTTTTAAGAAGGAACATGTATCAGAGCAAAAACTCTGGTAAGTTCTTAAAAGAAATATGTATCAGAACATATGAGAGGAGAGGATGTGTTAGAGTATATTCTTCCACGAGAATATTAGACATTCTTCCTTCTTGCTTCTGATCTTGAAGCTTCACAGCACTAAGCTTGCTTCAATTCCAAGAACATGCTTCTTTATAGAATTGCATTTCCCCATGTATTTGCTTCTCATGTTGAGCTTTTTCAGAATATCTTCAATCCTGCAAAAATCTCAAAGACATAGAACTTGCAAATATTGTTAGGAATGTTGAGACTTACTCCCAGCAACTGATATAATAAATCAAATCAATTATCATGTTTTCTCCCCCTTTTGTCATAACATCAAAAAGCATTTAAAAGATTCAGATGAAAAACAAACAAAGTGAGAGAAGATAATGGTTCATTGATTCATCAAAACATATCAGAAGATACAGAAGGAGAGAAGCAAATGCAAGAAACAAGAAACAACTAAGACCAAAGGACTACGACTAGCCTAGCTTAGAAACTATCTTGGCCAGAAGGTCTTGAATCTCAAAAGTGCTTTATGTCTGCTTCTTCATGATGGTTCTGAATTCCTCATGCATTTCCTCATGCTTATCCAGACGAGAAGCAAGATCAGCTTGGTTATGCTGAAGAGCCTTCACAGTGTTCACCAGAACTGAAGGTCCAGCAGAAGAAGCTTCACAGCTATCGTTCAGAGGAACAGCATGCTCAACAGCAGCATCTATCATAAGAACATCATCTTGATTTTCCTGAACAGGAAGTTTCTCAGCGGGATGATTCTCAGCATCTTGTGTCTCAACAGCAGCTTCTGACATAGAAGCATCTTCAGCATAATCTGGAACAGGAAGATCAGAATCTTCATTCTCAAGAGCCTGAAGAATCTTAGCCAGATTCCTTGGAGGTGTAGGAGCAGCAACTTCTGATGGATATTCAACAGCTGGATATACCATATCTGGTGCTTTCTTTGAGGGATTCTCCCTTAGCCAGTTGAATATAGACTGAAAGTCTCCAGTCAGAACAGAATATGGAGGCTTCCACACGACCATGGCAAGACAAGGCGCTTGGTCAGACACATCTTCTGCAAGCTCATCAAGAAAAGCTTTTTCTTCAAGACAATACCTGCCCTTGAGATGACTGACCCAGAATTCTTCATAGGATCTTAGAAATCCAAGATGACCTGGAACTTCTGACACACACGCCTTCTGAAGCTTTAGAAACTCATAATGCATCTTTCTTCTGAAAATCCTCCAGAGATTTATCAATTCAACATCATCCATCTTGGCATGATGTGCTGCCTTCAATGTCTCTAAACATGTCTCCATTTTCAGATTTAATAATTCAAAACATACACCAACAGAAAATTCCCGGCGGGATTTGAGTCTGGTGACAGCAGAATCTGGGTTCAGAAAGAAGTAGGGTTGAGGTTCTCTATCAAGAGAGAGATGATATTCTACTTCTTCTGACTCAGCGTCTAACACCACAAGCTCAGGTTCAGGACGGGGTTTAGGAGTGAAATTGCAGTCGCAAAACAACTATTCTAATGAATCAGAATTTGGAGATTCTGATATGGTAGGATTATTTTGAGTGGGGGACGAGATTGGCTCATAGTTTGAGTGAGGTGGAGGTTGAGAAGTGGATATATTTGTATGAGGGGGAATGAGTGTTTGAAGGGGTTGAATATCAAGAACGAGTGTATCAATGGGATGGTCAGAAGCAGTGTTGGTTATGGGTGAAGAAGGAGGGGTGAGAACTTTGGTAATTTGAGGTGGTTCAGTAGGGGCTGTTTGTGGTTGATTTTCTGGTTGAGAAGGTTGAGGAACTTCTGTTGGTACAGATTCTGAATTTAAAACAAAAACAGAGTTAGGTTCAGAAACATGAATACTTGAAGAGCTTTTCTTCTGAGGCCTCTCAGAGACATCTTCCATAGCCTATCGCTTCTTCTTCTCAGAAACAGCCTTTATCTTTTCTAGAGCAAGTTCTCTCTTTCTGGCAGCTTCCTTCTCTTCTTCTTCCCTATTCACTTCTTCTTGAATCATTTCTTCTTCTGACCTCTTTTCAACAGATTTATTTTTCTTCTTCTTATCTTTCTTCTTCTTCTTCTCTACTTCCTTCTCAGCGTTATTCTCAACATCTTATTTCTTCTCTTTCTTTGACTTCTTCTTTTTCTTCTTTTTCTCAGCATCTTCTTGTTGTACATTCTCAACAACGTTTTCATCAACTTCTGCTGCAGCATCTTCTTGATTATCTTTTTCCTCATTGACAGAAGGAAGATCATGCTTGCGCTTTGTTCTTCTTTCCTTATGATGAGCAACTTCTGGGACAACTTCTGGAACATCTTCTGATACTTCAGCTTTGGAAGAAGAAGGCTTCTGACGACTTACTCTAGCAGGAGCATCATTAGCACTACCCTTCTTGAGAGTCTTACGATACTTAACCTCAACTTCTGATAGTTCTTTACTGAAAAACATCTCAAACTCAGCTAGAACAGGACCTCTTCTGATTCTGATTCCAGGAATAGGTTGAGGAGCATGTTCAACAGCTTGAATAAGATTCGTCTTTCTCAAGGTGTTAGCATTCAAGATGCTTCCAGTGACAGTGACAAGATCCTTGATGACACCATCAGATTCCAGTTTTTCAACCATCTTGGTTTGAACCAGAATATTGGTAATGATTCTTCCAAAAGGAATAACATTGCCTTTCTTAGTTCTGTTTTGATCTCTAGAGTCTCTTACAGCATTCCACATATGAATGAAAATGATGTAAGGAACATCAACCTTCTTCTGAGTACCAATACAATACATGATGTATTGTTGGTCTTTGTTTATGAAGTTTGGTGAACAGGTTGATTTTCTGTGATAGAAACACCCTAGAAGAATCTTTGTCCATACTTTGTAAATGTCCTTCAAATCCTTGACATTCTTGGTTTTCGTCACATCTGGGTATAGTTCAGCAAGAACATCTGCCCAGTTTGCTCTACGAGAAAGTTCAAAAGCGCCAGCAGGCTCTTTCAAATCAAACAATATTCTCAGAGTATCTTCAATGATAGCAAAGAATCTTCCATGAACAAAAGATACAACTGCTTTAGGAATGACGGAAGCATAAGCCCATAAATCTTTTACCAGGTTAGGATAGACTGGTCCACAGATTTCATGAAACAACGATGACCATCCTTAAAAGACCATATTATCTTTGACATGAAACTCATGTTCTTCAAGGTTATCAAAATCAACCATCAACTCACAAATAACTTCTAAATCTTCTCGAGGAATCGAACACGTGACCGATGGAAAAAATAGTTGTTCTTCTTCTTGTTGATGTTGTTGATGAGGAGATGAAGAATCAGCAATATGTGATGAAGAAGCAGCCATTTTCACACCACTGAGATTTCTGGGTTTCTTTCTTTTAGGGTAAGAAAATAGGGCAAAAAGGTTGCAAAAGTGCATAAACAGGAGAGAGAAGGAATGCGTAAAAGAGAAAATGTTATGATGAGAGATGTATATATATATAGACGGATTTGAAAAAGAATGCAATGAAATTATGGGAATGAACAGTTACAGAATCAAAAGAATCAAATGCATTTAATGATGAATGACGTTAGGTGGGATAACGTGAGATTTGAAATGATTTGCACAGTTACCTAGGGCGGCGTCTCATCAGTTGCACGCATGCCTGTCCAAATAGAGTGAACACGTGTTCAACTTCTGGAGCAGTTGGTGACAGCTGTTTTGCTTTGACTTTGATTCTGACAGAGTTAGAACTTCTCATCTTCTCATTCTGATCATAAGTTCTTACTTACATCCTTTAGAAAAGATCTTGTTCTGATAGGATCTTCTTTCTTTCCAAGAATGACATCTTCTGAGTGAGCAGAGGTGAGTCTGGAAGATCTTCTGATAGTTGGCTCTTCAGAGATTTTGAGATTCTCTAACGAAGCAGCAACTTGATCTTCTGATCCTTTGCTTCTGGGTTCTCCAACTTCTGAGTCACAGACTTCAATATCTGCAAAATTCTCAAACTGCTTTGGCTTTTCAAGACCAAGCTTATCATCAAATATGATGTTAATTGATTCTTCAACAATCAATGTTTCAGTATTGTATAATCTGTAGCCTTTTGAGCGTTCAGAATATCCAAGAAGGAAACACTTCTGTGCCTTAGAATCAAACTTACTCAGATGATCCTTAGTGTTCAGAATATAACAAATACATCCAAAAGGATGAAAATATGAAATGTTGGGCTTTCTGTTCTTCCACAATTCATAAGGAGTCTTATTAAGAATAGGTCTTATAGAGATTCTATTTTGAATATAACATGCAGTATTTATTGCTTCTGCCCAAAAGTGCTTAGCCATATTGGTTTCGTTGATCATGGTTCTGGCCATTTCTTGTAGAGTCCTATTCTTTCGCTCTACAACTCCATTTTGCTGTGGATTTCTAGGGTAAGAGAAATCATGGGCAATACAATTTTCTTTGAAATAAATCTCAAAGAATCTGTTCTCAAATTCGCCACCATGATTGTAACACCCTTCTAAACCCCGCGGCAATTTTAAATAAATAATCAGAGTAAAAACATACACACAAGGGTGCCACAATTATTTAAAACAGATAATTCAACTAAGGTCAAAGTCATGCTTCATTAGGAAACGGTTCACCAAACATAATCATGTTTATCACAGCGGAATAAGAAACATCATCAAATACAACCAAATGGAAATATAATCCAACACCAAATAAAATGGAGTAATCTCATAAAAACTCTAAAATTATCGTTCCCTAGTGTTACAGATCAGAGCATGACCGACACGACCCAACATAAAAGGATAAACTCTACGAGTCATCCTCACCAAGCACTAATGCCGCTACTCCTCAATCTGAAAATGACAACATGTAAGGGTGAGTCTCATTCTCAATTAGTAAATATTATGCAATTCATAAGTAACAAGCATCATAATATACCGTTCACCCAATTATACATATTCAGATTCACATCTATTATTCATCAATTCATACAATAATAGATTACAACACATAACACAGAAATCCATACCATCATGTTATGACGAAATGCATATGACACAACTGACACTATGCATGTGGTACCAATAAACCGTGGAATCAATCCACCTAACCGATCTACGCCTCATCGAGATACGGCCCACCGACACAATTTCCGCACAATGGGAAATATGTCCACCAACGATCCAAACATCACCGGGATCCAACATCAAATGCATATGAATGAATGAAACACACATAACATACTTAAAAACATCACCGATTCACAATGAACAATTCATCTCAACACCACATCACCGAATAAGTATGTACATGTTTTCAACATCATTCAAATAGTCATGCATTCATCACAATCATAATAATAATCACAACCAATTCATCATCACATCAAATACATTGTCACACCTATCTCATTTGCACACAGTGTTCCATTCTCATCAAGTAATTAAATCGAGTTTTAAAGAAATAAAGTCGGCTACTGCCCATATTCATCATTCATCATATAAAACCTTTAATTACTTACACAACGCCCAAAACGGGACTAAGAAATGATTCACGGATCAAAAGATACGCTATTTTAAAGTTTAGAAAAATTCTCGTTCAGCAAGGTTCGCTCAGCGACGCAAGGCAGAAGCGAAATCCTTCAGACCTCCGCTTAGCGGATTTATAGCGACGTCAAACAGAAGCGAACTACGTTGGGACCTCCGCTCAGCGGACCTGCGATTTCAACAATTCTCAGGTCTGCAACAGACCCTGCGATTCCACCTAATTTCAGTCCAAAATCGACCCCAGACATCACATACAGGCATATAATCATCATACATTCAATCATACACCACAAAACATCATTTAAACTCATTATCAACCAAATAGTTCACACAATCATCATCAATTCAATCCAAATTATAACACCCTAACCTAACAATCCCAATGTCTAATTGAACCAAACCATACATCAATCTACCTATTACCTAAGACCATATAAGAGATACTAAAAGGAAGAGTCCCCCCTTACCTCGATGAATTTCTTGATTTCTCTCCTTCCGGTTTCACGTTCTTGCCCCTTTCTCTTCTCTTGCCCTTTTCACGTGTTCTTCCTCTTTCTCTTCTCTTGGTTCATTTTCTTATTTTATGAAAAATAAAATAAAATGAACACCACTTAGTAAAAAGGCCTAACCAAATAGCACCCCTCTTTTACTAACATCACACCATAAGCCCAATAGCTCTTATTCCATCATTTTCTAATTAAATCTAAATAAAATACTAAAATTCCAATTATTTAATGCAAATCCAAATTAAATTAATAAACTGAAATTAAGGGGTGTTACAACTCTCCCCCACTAAAAGAGTTTTCGTCCTCGAAAACATACCTTAGACGAAAATTTTCGGGTAAGGGTCCTTCATCTGGCTTTCTAACTCCCATGTAATATTTCCACCGGCTGGCCCTCCCCAAACCACTTTCACCGTTGCTATCTCTTTATCTCGCAACTGCTTCACTTTACGATCCTCAATCCTCATAGGTAATGTCTCTACAGTCAGATTATCTCGCACCTGTATATCATCTATCTGAATCTCATGAGACGGATCCGCAATGTATTTCCTCAACTGGGATACATGGAACACATCATGCAAATTAGCGAGTGCAAGCAGTAAAGCAATCTGATAAACAACCTTCCCAATCTTCTTAGTAATCTGAAATGGACCAATGAAACGCGGAGTTAACTTCTTCGACTTCAAGGTTCTCCCAATGCCAGTCATCGGAGTAACTCGCATGAACACATGATCTCCCTCCTTAAATTCAATATCCTTCCATCTTTTGTCATGGTAACTTTTCTGACGACTCTGAGAAGCTCTCATCTTCTCCTAAATCATCTTGATCTTTTCCGTAGTTTGTTGTACAATCTCCGGTCCAACCACCGCATTTTCTCCAGATTCGTACCAACACAACGGCGTTCTACATCTCCTACCATACAATGCTTCAAACGGAGCCATACCAATGCTCGAATGATAACTATTGTTGTAGGTAAACTCAATCAAAGGTAAATAACTATCCCAAGCACCACTTTTTTCCAATACACAAGCTCGTAACAAATCCTCTAACGATTGAATCGTTCTCTCCGTCTGACCATCTGTCTGCGGATGATAAGCAGAACTCAACCTCAACTTAGTACCTAAGGCTTCTTGCAATCCTGTCCAGAACTTAGAAGTAAACCTCAGGTCTCTATCTGACACAATACTAGCCGGAACGCCATGCAAACTCACTATCTTCTCAATATACAACTGAGCCAACTTCTCCATTGGATAATCCATTCTTAATTGAATAAAGTGAGCGGATTTCATCAACCGGTCTACAATAACCCAAATAGAATCATAATTCTTGACCGTTCTGGGTAAACCAGATACAAAGTCCATAGAAATTCCATCCCACTTCCATTCCGGAACAAACAACGGTTCCATCAATCCAGACGGCTTTTGATGCTCAATTTTCGACTTCTGACAAATTAAGCAAGCATAAACAAACTCAGCAATTTCCTTCTTCATTCCAGGCCACCAAAACAACTTCTTCAAATCATGATACATCTTGGTAGTACCAGGTTGAATGCTTAATCCACTTCGGTGTCCTTCTTCCAGAATACTCTTTCTGATCTTAGCAACATCGGGTACACACACTCGGTCTCCAAACCTCATAACGCCATTCTCATCGACTCGGAATTCACCTCCTCGACCTTGGTTAATCAATGTCAACTTATCTACCAAGCCAACGTCAAATTTCTGTCCATTTCTAATCTCCTCAAGGATACTATTAGTTAACTTCAACATTCCCAACTTAACACTATTGGAAGTACTTTCGCATACTAAACTCAAATCTCGAAATTGCTCAATTAAATCCAATTCTCGCATCATTAACATAGACATATGCGATGACTTCCTACTTAATGCATCAGCAACAACATTTGCTTTACCAGGATGGTAATTCAAACCGAAATCATAGTCCTTCAGAAATTCTAACCATCTTCTCTGCCTCATATTAAGCTCTTTCTGATCGAAGAGATACTTCAGACTCTTATGATCGCTGAATACCTCAAATCGAGAACCATAGAGATAATGTCTCCACAGCTTCAGCACAAACACCACAGCTGCCAATTCCAAATCATGAGTCGGATAATTCCTTTCATGAATTTTCAACTGTCTTGAAGCATAGGCCACTACCTGCTTATCTTGCATCAAAACACCACCTAAACCCATCAGTGAAGCATCACAGTACACATTGAAAGACTTCGCTGGATTAGGTAAAATTAAGACCAGAGTACTTGTCAATCTCTTCTTCAATTCTTGAAAACCTTTTTCACATTCTGAATCCCATACAAATACTTGTCCTTTTCTTGTTAACTTAGTCATTGATAACGCCAACTTTGAAAATCCTTCAATGAACTTTCTATAGTAACCTGCCAGACCAAGAAAACTACGAATCTCTGAAGCATTCTTCGGCGTCTCCCACTGAGATACCGCTTCTACCTTCGTTGGATCCACCGCGATACCATTCTTCGAAATTACATGGCCAAGAAAACTTACTTCATCTAACCAAAATTTACACTCGTTAAGTACTCCTCAACTTCAGGGCCACTAATGTACTCATACATTACTATTCATCCCGTCCCAAATTAAAATCCTCATCGTAGCAAAAGACCATGACAACATTCATAACTTGTGGTTTTACTCCAAATTCCATGACATCCTTCACGTCCAAATATCATTCCACTCGGAATCTCAACAAAGTCTTCCTCACATCAATAGGTGTTAGAAATTCTCTACAATTCTTCTTTTATACATGTCGTTGCTTTGGCATCACAAATACGACTTCAACCATCCTAAAGTTTATTTCACCTTTACTACTAATTCACTCCTCACTAAAATCAATCGGAACTCAAATCATCTTTATTACCGAACATCTCATCAACTTATTCATCAACAACATGTTCTACTCAACTTTGTTTCAAACAATCGCGGTAGTAGGCATTCATATTCAACAAGTTCCACGCTTCCTTAACTGAATTTAGAATCTCTCCTCATAGGATCACTCTACTTTATTTATAACTCTCCCATAAGGTAGAACATAATCTCTCCTCTTCGTAGGGTCAAACGGCACATTAATCCGACACTCGAAACTCAAGATATGAATTTTCCAATCGTTATTCGAAATTGCAACACCGACGCCATGCAGCGACATTCTAAACGATATCCCCAAAACTTCTCAAATGGTACACTTATTTCCTAAAATTACTTCTCAACAAAGCTTTTAATTATCCCTTCACTCCGTTCAACTTTGACACTGACATCCCGTGTAGTACCAACAAACAAGTCTAGTTCTAAGAACAAGTGTAACCGTAACTTCACCTCTTTCCGACACCATTCTGTCACAATTAAATATGTTACAGCTGCTGCAACCATTTTTATAACAGAGTTCATCTCGTTAGCTTTCCGATGCTTCAAACGGAACTCAAATCGGCTGTCCAGAACCCCAGTTATGAATTTTCGAAGTTTCATAACGATTCAACAACTTTCCTGCGTTTTTCTTACGTAAATTCCGCCCCAAAACTCATCATCTTCAAATCAATCACATTTCAAACAGCCCCTTATCATATCTCTTCGCTCCCAAACTTCTTATAACTTGAGCAACGCATTCCTTCGCCGGAGTTTGATTTCTAAAGCATCACGACAACAATCCTCTTTGCAAACTTGCAACTGAACCTCTTCCGAGAAGCAAAGCTTCTCCCCCACTTCGCTTAAACCAACTTCTGCACCAAAACAAACAAGTATCGACAATGATTCGCTCACATGTCGCATACCAAGGGATAATACACCGACGGTATTCAACTGTTGCGCAACTCAACTGACTCGACAATTGGTCGGACGGACCGACCTACTCTGATACCACAACTGTAACACCCTTCTAAACCCCATGGCAATTTTAAATAAATAATCAGAGTAAAAATATACACACAAGGATGCCACAATTATTTAAAACAGATAATTCAACTAAGGTCAAAATCATGCTTCATTAGGTAACGGTTCACCAAACATAATCATGTTTATCACAGCGGAATAAGAAACATCATCAGATACAACCAAATGGAAATATAATCCAACACCAAATAAAATGGAGTAATCTCATAAAAACTCTAAAATTATCGTTCACCAGTGTTATAGATCAGAGCATGACCGACACGACCCAACATAAACGGATAAACTCTACGAGTCATCCTCACCAAGCACTAATGCCGCTACTCCTCAATCTGAAAATGACAACATGTAAGGGTGAGTCTCATTCTCAATTAGTAAATATTATGCAATTCATAAGTAACAAGCATCATAATATACCGTTCACCCAATTATACATATTCAGATTCACATCTATTATTCATCAATTCACACAATAATAGATTACAACACATAACACAGAAATCCATACCATCATGTTATGACAAAATGCATATGACACAACTGACACTATGCATGTGGTACCAATAAACCGTGGAATCAATCCACCTAACCGATCTACGCCTCATCGAGATATGGCCCACCGACACAATTTCCGCACAATGGAAAATATGTCCACCAACGATCCAAACATCACCGGGATCCAACATCAAATGCATATGAATGAATGAAACACACATTACATACTTAAAAACATCACCAAATCACGATGAACAATTCATCTCAACACCACATCACCGAATAAGTATGTACATGTTTTCAACATCATTCAAATAGTCATGCATTCATCACAATCATAATAATAATAACAACCAATTCATCATCATATCAAATACATTGTCACACCTATCTCATATGCACACAATGTTCCATTCTCATCAAGTAATTAAATCGAGTTTTAAAGAAATAAAGTCGGCTACTACCCATATTCATTATTCATCATATAAAACCTTTAATTACTTGCACAACGCCCAAAACGGGACTAAGAAATGATTCACGGATCAAAAGATACGCTATTTTAAAGTTTAGAAAAATTCTCGTTCAGCAAGGTTCGCTCAGCGACGCAAGGCAGAAGCGAAATCCTTCATACCTCCGCTTAGCGGACCTCTAGCAACGTCAAACAGAAGCGAACTACGTTGGGACCTCCGCTCCGCGGACCCCCTCCGCTCAGCGGACCTACAATTTCAGCAATTCTCAGTTATGCGACAAACCCTACGATTCCACCTAATTTCAGTCCAAAATCGACCCCAGACATCACATACAGGCATATAATCATCATACATTCAATCATACACCACAAAACATCATTTAAACTCATTATCAACCAAATAGTTCACACAATCATCATTAACTCAATCCAAATTATAACACCCTAACCTAACAATCCCAATGTCTAATTGAACCAAACCATACATCAATCTACCTATTACCTAAGACCACATAAGAGATACTAAAAGGAAGAGTCCCCCCTTACCTCGATGAATTTCTTGAATGCTCTCCTTCCGGTTTCACATTCTCATTTCTTTCTCTTCTCTTGCCTTTTTTATGTGTTCTTCCTCTTTCTCTTCTCTTGGTTCCTTTTCTTATTTTATGAAAAATAAAATAAAATGAACACCACTTGGTAAAAAGGCCTAACAAAATAGCACCCCTCTTTTACTAACATCACACCATAAGCCCAATAGCTCTTATTCCATCATTTTCCAATTAAATCTAAATAAAATACTAAAATTCCAATTATTTAATTCAAATCCAAATTAAATTAATAAACTGAAATTAAGGGGTGTTACAATGATCACTTCTGACCTTTATGATTTTACACTCTTTCTCAGATTGAATCTGAGTGCAGAAATTCAAAGAACACTGAATGAGACTCATCTTTGTGTTTCAAGAACTTTACCCATGTCCAGCGGCTATAATCATCTACGATGACTAATCCATATTTCTTCCCTCTGACAGAAGCTGTTTTGACTGGGCCAAACAGATCAATGTGCAGAAGTTCTAGCAGCCTAGAGGAAGAAACGACATTCTTAGACTTGAATGCAGGTTTGGAGAACTTTCCCTTCTGACATGCTTCGCAAAGAACATCTGATTTATATTTCTGATTTGGGAGTCCTCTGACCAGATTTAGTTTGTTAATCTGAGAAATCTTTCTCAAACTAGCATGGCCTAATCTTCTGTGCCAGACCCATTGCTCTTCGCTAACAGACATAAGACAAGTTACCTTCTGATTCTTAAGATCTTGAAGATCAATCTTGTAAATGTTGTTCTTTCTCTTGCCTGTAAATAGGATTGAGCCATCCTTCTGACTTACAGCCTTGCAAGACTTTTGATTGAAGATTATGTCATAACCATTGTCACTTAATTGACTTATGGACAATAAGTTATGAGCTAATCCTTCTACAAGAAGTACATTAGATATGGAAGGAGCGTTACCAGTACTTATGGTTCCAGAGCCAATAATCTTGCCCTTCTGATCTCCTCCAAACTTAACTTCTCCAGCGGACTTAAGCACCAGGTCTTGGAACATATACCTTTTTCTCGTCATGTGCCGCGAGCACCCAGAATCCAGGTACCATGACATGCTTTGCTTTTTCTTCTTTGCTGCCAAGGATATCTGCAACAGAAATTATCTTCTCCTTAGGTACCCACAACTTCTTGGGTCCTTTCTTGTTAGTTTTCCTCAAGTTCTGATTGAACTTGGGTTTAGCATGATAAACAACAGGAGGTATAGCATGATATTCCTTAGGTTTAGCAGCATGATATTTTCTAGGTTGTGTCACATGCTTCTTAGTGTGTCTAACATGAAAGCTTTTGGCATGTGAGGTGAGCCTAATATCATGGGAGTGGCCATACTTGAACTGATCATACAAAGGCTTGTATGTGATTTTCATATCATCTACAGGTTCAAGTTTGTATGGGGTATCACCCTCATAGCCAATGCCAACTCTCTTGTTTCTAGAAACAGCATATATCATAGAAGCAAGATGACTTCTGCCAATACTTCTAGATAAGAATTTCCTGAAACTCAAGTCATATTCTTTAAGAATATGGTTCAAGCTTGGAATAGATTCTTCTGAACCAGAAGATGACTCAGCATCTTTGGATAGTTTTAAAACTTTTTCTTTAAGTTCAGAATTTTCTAATTCAAGCTTCTTAGTTTCAGATACAAAGAGCTTTCTCAGCTTTTTGTACTTGATACTAAGCTTAGCCTTGATTTCAAGAATTTCAGCTAAACTGGAAGCAAGCTCTTCTCTAGATAGATCAGAAAATACCTCTTCAGAGTCAGATTCTGATTCTGATGTAGATTCTGCTTCATCATCCACAGTGGCCATCAGCGCAAAGTTTGCCTGCTCGCCTTCAGAGTCTGATTCTGATTCTGATGAATCTGAATTATCCCAAGTAGCCATAAGACCTTTCTTCTTATGAAACTTCTTCTTGGGCTTCTCCTTCTGAAGCTTTGGACACTCATTCTTGTAGTGACCTGGCTCATTGCACTCGAAGCAAGTGACCTTCTTCTTGTCAGATCTTTTGCTTCCAAAAGATTCTCCTCTTTCAGGCTTCTTAGAACTTCTAAAGTTCTTGAACTTCCTTTGTTTTCTCTTCCAGAGTTGGTTTACCCTTCTGGAGATCATGGACGGTTCATCTTCTTCTTCTGATTCTGATTCTTCAGAATCTTCTTCTTCTGCCTGAAATGTGTTAGTACATTTTTTATAATTAGATTTTAACGCAATACACTTGCCTTTCTACTGAGGTTCATTAGCATCTAACTCAATTTCATGACTCCTCAGAGCAGTGATCAACTCTTCAAGAGAGACTTCATTCAGGTTCTTGGCAATTTTGAATGCAGTCACCATTGGACCCCATCTTCTTGGCAAGCTTCTGATGATCTTCTTGACGTGATCAGCCTTGGTATATCCCTTGTCAAGAACTCTTAATCTAGCAGTTAGAGTTTGAAATCTTGAGAACATTGTTTCAATGTTTTCATCATCCTCCATCTTGAAGGCTTCATATTTCTAGATTAAAGCAAGAGCCTTGGTCTCCTTGACTTGGGCATTTCCTTCATGAGTCATTTTCAATGATTCATATATGTCATAGGCAGTTTCTCTGTTTGATATCTTCTCATATTCAGCATGAGAAATAGCATTCAGTAGAATAGTCCTACACGTGTGATGATTTTTGAATTGCTTCTTTTGATCATCACTCATTTCTTGTCTTGTGAGATTTACACCACTAGCTTTCACTGGATGTTTGTAACCATCCACCAGAAGATCCCATAAGTCACCATCTAAACCAAGAAAGTAACTTTCGAGTCTATCTTTCCAATATTCAAAGTTTTCACCATCGAATACTGGTGGTCTAGTGTAGCCATTGTTTCCATTTCCATTGTGTTGCTCAGCACAGCCAGATGTAGGTGGTGGAGTTTCAACCATCTTGACTTAGCGTTTTTCTCTTCCTGAATCTTTTCTAAACACGGTTAAGTGCTTGCACCTTAGAACCGGCGCTCTGATGCCAATTGAAGGATAGAAAAACACTTAGAAAGGGGGGATTGATTAAGTGTAACTTTAAAAACTCTTAAGATAAAAACAATTGCACAATGATTTTTATCCTGGTTCGTTGTTAACGAAACTACTCCAGTCCACCCCCTTAGAGTGATTTACCTCACCTGAGGATTTAATCCACTAATCAATCTTGATTACAATGGTTTTCTACTTAGATACCCTCTAAGTCTTCTAGAGTATTCTGATCACAACTTGATCACTCTAGGAATTCAATGCTTAGATACCCTCTAAGAGTTCTAGAGAATCCGATCACAACTTGATCTTCTCTAGTTCTTTTACAAATGAATGTAAACAATTTCTTACAAGAGTATTACAATGCTTCTTAATAAGCTATAATCACAACTGTGATATTTCTCTTAAGTTCTAAGCTTAATCTCACTAAGATATTACAAAAGTAATGTGAGGTTGAAGATGAAGTTTGATAGCTTTTGATTCAGCAGCGTTTCAGCAAGATTGAAAAGTTGTTCGTGAATTGGTAACCTTGTTTCTGATCAGAACTTCACTATTTGTAGGCGTTTTGAGAAGATGGTCGTTGGGAGCATTTAATGCGTTGCGTGATCCATACAGCATTGCATTTAATGTTTCACTCTTTTGTCAACTACCTCGAGCCTTGCTTTTCCTGCTTTAACTGACTTTGCCTTTAATAGCTTCTAACGTTCCTTTTGTCAATCAGCGTAGCCTGCCATTTTGTACTTGCTTCTGATCTGGTTTTTGTATATACAACGTTTGAATTAATCAGAGTCAAACAGCTTGGTGCAAAGCATCTTCTTGTCTTCTGACTTTGAAGTGCTTCTAGCGTGATACCATAAGAACTTCAGTGCTTCTGCTTCTGATCTCAAGTTCTTCTGATGCTTCAATAGACCATGTTCTGATTCTGCTTGACCATCTTCTGATGTCTTGCGAGAGCATGTTCTGATGTTGCATACTGAACCTTCTGAGTCAGTGCTTCTTGCGCTGAATTGTGCATACTCTTTATATATTTCCTGAAATGGAAAATGCATAGGATTAGAGTACCACATTGTCTTATACAAAATTCATATACATTGTTATCATCAAAACTAAGAATATTGATCAGAACAAATCTTGTTCTAACAACACCCTTCATATATCACACCCAATTGGTACTAACCCCATAATCAAGCTTAAAAAGGAATCCCGCCTGAATCAAACCTGCAACTTCTGGATTTAAGATGAATAGGTGAGGTGATGGAAAGGCTTAATGATCTTCTTTCAATTCCTCAAGAGTTATTCGCATGAAATGAGATTTATTAAAGCTTGTTTCCATCTTCTTCTTTTGATCACGACTACTGTATTTGATGAAGATGATAAGATGATGGGCAATAGGTATTTAAACACTTCATAACTTGCTTAAAGATTCAAAAAAATTTGAACATGCATCAAGTGTGGTAGCTTCTTGCCCAGCTTCTCCTTCTCCTATATCTTCTATCCATTGCCTCTCCTCCTTTCCAAAACTCTCACGCTCACTTTCTAAAATTCCAAGAGGAAAATGGGTAGAAAATGTGTGAGTTTCTCTTGCAATTAGCTTTTTATAACTTCTAACATTATCACTCTTCACTAATCAAGGTCCTCGAAATTTGGGGTTTCCTCAAAAGGTGAAGCAATTATCTACACTTCTGAGTCTCGCGCCCGAATAGCTTTACTAAGGTGCAACTAATCCTTCAATTTCCAAGGGTCTCCTACGCATGGCTCTCTTGACGAATTTGAGCTTTATCCCTATCTTCCATGATTTACTGTATTATCTCTAGTCTCAGGATTTCTTCATATCCAACTCCTACTCTACACTAGGTGTCTTACAATCTTATAAGGCATGCTTCTAATGCGCCACTCTAGCTTAATTGGTCATAGGATTCTATGGGGTCTTCGAGTCACATAGGTCAAACACATCTCATTCTAATTGGATTACTCCTCTATGCTAACACTTTAGAGTTCCATTCATCTCTCTCAAAGCTTCCACATAAAATTTGTCATCAACAAACAATCTTAAGTAAATATTTACAATAAAAAAATTTAAAAAAAAAAACATTTTTAATAACATATCTAAGATCAAACACATAGATCCCTCAAAGCTACACTAATATCTATAGTTGAGTTTCATATTATACTTTTTGATAAAGAAACTAACTATTAAAACGCAAAAAAGAAGGCAAATATTTTAAAATCCGGACAGATTTTTAACTTTGATTTTGCACATGGATTATATGTGGTGTGGAGTGTGTTCGAATTTCAATTTTTGTAAATTATTATTTCTGATTGCAATATCCACACGTGTTTTTTTACCTTCGCTTTGACGTGTTTCAAAAAGAATTGACTCACTCCGGTCATAATTATAAGCTAAAATAACTACTTTCATGCAGATTAATAAAGTTAGTTAAGTGTAATTAATTCTCATGATTTCATGTACAATCAAGATAAAATTTACTATAATATCCTTATTTATATGTGATGAATCAACTACTAATAATAACTGTTTTTGAATTAAATTAAGGGTATAACAGTGATATAAGCATTAATTAGTCTAACAGTTAATGGCTTCAACTGCCTGACTAAGATTGTAACATGCCTAAGAACACCCTAAATTACCCTTCAATTCAAAATTAATTTACACTAAATCCTGCCCTTAATGGTAATTAACTAAATACATTATACATTGTCCAATAAAAATCAAAGCTTTTGCCAAGTGGGAATTGCAACGTTTATTGTGCCTTTTACTCTCTCTCTCTCTCTCTCTCTCTCTCTCTCTATATATATATATATATATATATATATATATATATATATATATATATATATATATATATATATTTTAATACTCTTCAGTTTTCTCTCTCTCACTCAATCTTCACGTGCAAATTCTCTCTCCCGCTTTCTCTATTCTTCTCCATTAAAACCTTCATTCATCTCCTCAAACCCTAAATCTTCCTCCCCCTTTCTCCCTCGTCTTAGTTTCTCTCTCAAAAGGTATGTTTTCCCCTTTCTTTCTTTCTTTCTTTCATGTCTTATTCTTCTTATATTCATAACAAATTTTGTTCGTAACAGGTTTTTTGTTGTGTTATTTAATCTTTGTAGTGTTCCATCGAAATACGTGGCGGAGGGATGGTTACACAATGAGTTCTTTGTTTTTTTGTGTTCTTTGATTTTTCTTGTGTTCTCTGAGTATTAGGGTTTTTATTGATTTTTCTAGTGAGCTTTCATGTAGATATTTTGCAACTGTAGGTACCTCTTTGTCGTGGCGCAAAAAAATACTCGAGCACGTCGCACACTCAAAATACAACAGAGTCCCACCAAATTTTATTTATTTCAAAAGTAAAGGGAAAATATCGATAAAACCCACAAAGATATGGATAAGATGGTCATCGAAACCAAATTAGGGTTCGGGGGTCGGTTATGCAAGGGGAAGGTATTAGAACCCCTCGCATTCATCGTACTCGATGGTATCCATCTAGTTGTTTTGCAATCAGACGCTAGCTTAAGTCTAAGTTTATTTTATTAAGAGAAAGAACATGTTTTTTATTAGTTATCTTGTTTTAGGATTGGCTAAATTTTTGTAAAACAAATAATAGCAGCAATAATGTAATGTTAGATAGGATATAATAACCTACTAACAGGAACAGGTACAACAAGAAGTTCTATCTAATGTTGGAACATGTTGTGTTGAAGTATTTCAACATCTGGAACAACATGTCGATAAAGATTTCCTATGAGGGAGCATTCGACATCTCGTCTGCAGAATTGATCTATCATATGAATCAGCCGTTTCAATAGCTACAGAATATTGAGGAATGTTCAGTTAGCTTATGTGTCGTCCAAGATTGATTTAAAACAGATATATTTGATGGTTTTCGAAAGAATCATTAGGTTTCTAAATATGGAGATATTTTAGGAAACTAAAGATGTGAAGACCTTGTTTCTTGGAGAACAAGTAGCAGACCTTTTTGCAGTCTCTTGGCTTCATTTTGAAGGTCCAAATCCAGTTGGGTACAGGTTATAAATAGAAGGGTTTATAACTTAGAATTACACGGGTTCAAGATGTGGAAGTCTAGGGTTTTGTCAAAGGTAAACCTCCTGGATTGTGGGAAGGTTACCCGTACCCCTCGAAGCTTGTAGGTAAGAGGTAATAGGTATGTTCTTAGAGGAAGCTTTGAAGCAACTCCAGGTTGTGTTCTTAGGTAGGAGGAAGCTAACAAACGGTGGAGTTTGGCTTTGGTATTAGCTAGGTTGTATGGGAGTGTGTCTCCTCGGCATAGGAGTTTGTTTCCTCATCATGGTGTGTCTTCCTGTCTATCTGTGTGATCAGAATGTTGGTGAAGGGCTCTTGATGCATTGGCTGAGGTGTTGAATGCTAGACAGCATTAGGATGATTGGGAGTGTGAGGGGATTCTCATATCTATGGAGGACCTAGGTAGAAGGTGTAACACCCTTTTAAACCCCGTGGAATATCAAATACATTCAGAGTAAAAACATGTACAAGGATATTACAACTCCAAAAGAAATAAAACATCAAATCATGTTATTCCTTTTGAGGAACATAAATAATATTATTCAGTAAACATGTTTAACATAGAGGAATAGTTCATAATCTAAATAACATAAAACATCGGTATTCAACACCCAAATCACCAACTCATAATCCAACCAAAACTTATTCAAAACAATTGAGAGAAAAGTTTATCAAATAACTCGAAAATAACTAAACGTCCCCCAGTGTTACAAGACCAGAGCATGACACCGACACTACGTAACTAAACGAACTACTCTACAAGCATTCCTTGCCAAGACAAATGCTGCTACTCCTCAATCTGAAAATGGTCAACAGTAAGGGTGAGACATATCACAATTAAACTATATTATAAGTTCATAAAGATAAAATATCATAAGCAGATTATTCACCCAACTGCAACATATTTAGATTTTCAGATTATTCATCAACAATTACGATAATACAATCAAATACATCACCACGAAATAATACTGGAACTCTTCCAATCATGTTATAACAACATATATGCAAATGCAATGACACTATGCATGTGGTACCAATCATGGGACTAACCCATCTCACCGATCCAAACACCACTGGGATACGGCTACCGCCAACTCACTAATTCCACACAATAGGAATTAGCTACCGCTGATCCAAACACCACCGAGATACAGCCACAATATGATTATGAATGCATGCACAACATTTTGCATTTTATTCATCAACACCGATTAAGATGAACATCGTCATCATAATCTAACTCACTAAAACAACACCGAGTAATGCATTCATGATTCAACACCGTTCAAACAAATCATATTATACATAAACCACTCTAAATACAACATCAATAGAGCAATTTCATTGCCACAACGCCGCCGAATTGTTACATTTATTAGTTATGCATACAATGTACAACTCACCATCATAAATTAAAAATCGGGAATTCAAGTAAAATCGAGCTACTGCCCGTCACACCATTTTATTTCATAAAATATTTAATTATCTTTATATTGCTCAAAACGGTGCTTAAAACGGATATACGGTTTAAAAGATATGAATTTTTAAAATATTTTCAAAAAGTGTCAAGTGTAACCGCTTACAGCATGGAGCGTACCCGGTTACGCCTTTACGTAACTCTATTCGCTATTTTCAAAACCCACCTGTAATCGGTTACTGCATGGAGAGTAACCGGTTACAGTACCTAAAAATGCCCAGATTCCTTATTTTTCAACACGGTAACCAGTTACAACCCCATTGTTACCCGGTTACAGCGTACTCAGTAGCAAAAAAACACCATTTTAACAGCACTTTCTCATCTTGAATCTGAACCAATTCTTACCAAACTCAATGCATCACCAAAACAGAATCAATTCACACATTTCAACATACTTCTAACACACTTAGGGGTCAATTAACATTGCACATATTCCCTAATCATTCAAATTCATCAATTTCATCCGATTCGACTCCACATTCCAAAATCCCTAAACCTAACATATAGGGGTGTTCATGGGTCGGTTTGGGTTGAATTTAGCCAAAACCATAACCCAACCCGTACATGGTACACTGGTTTGGGTGACGAAAAATAACCACCCACAATATCATTGGGTTGGTTTGGGTAAAACCACAAATTTATGGGTTGGATTGGGTTGGGTAATGGGTTACCCAATATTATTTTTCTTTATATAATTATTAATGATATGTTACATTTTTTCTTAATAAATAGCTTAACATATTACTGTTGTTTTTTTAAACATCAAATGTCAAAATGTATAATGAAATTTATCATAAACATATATTTGTAAAAACCAAAGTTACATTAGTAAAACCTAGAATTGCATAAAATACTTGCAATTTATTAGAACTAGCATCAAAATAATCAAAATGTGACATCCTAAATAAGTTAAAATCATTACTTACTAAATAAAAGATGTTCAAAAAGTTGAAATTGAAGCAAGCAAAATTAAAAACATCAAAGTCATCACTTGTCAAATTACAAAAAAAGAGAAAAAATATAGTCACTCAATAACCCATGGGTTTTGTGGGTTGGGTGTGGTTTTACCCATAACCCAATTATTTTGAATGGGTTTTCATTTTTGAAAACCGTATTCACCCAATAACCCGACCCAACCCACTTTTTTGGATCGGTTTGGGTGGGTTTTACTGGGTTTATTGGGTTTACCCAACCCATGAACACCCCTACTAACATACATTCAATTGAACTAACAACCTACATAATCAATCCTATCATCATTAAACTGAAAATATAGGCTAAATGGATTAGTCACCCCTTACCTTAGCCAAAGTTCTTGATAGCTCTTCTCTTCCTCCTCTTGCTCTTTCACATTCTCCTCTCCTTCTCCTCTTTTGGCTTTCTATTTCTCTTCTCGCAATTTTCTTTATTTTATGAAAATACAAATTCCAATTTAGTAAAAGGCTTAACACTTAACACCTCCCTTTTTACTAATTGTCACCCTGGCCCAATGACTTTATTTTCATAATTCCTCCAATAATTCATTAAAATGCCAATTAATCCAAATAATTAATTTAAATTCTAATTAAATTAAATAATGGAAATTATGGTGCTACATAAGGGTCATTGGATAGTGATTAAGTGTGTAGATTGTCAACGGGTGTGTTGGTTGTAGAGTCTGCAAATTGATACTGCTAATAGTGGACTTCATCCCTGGCTTGGTAGCCCCCAGAGTAGGTGTTGTTGTATACCGAACTGGGTAAACAACTCTATGTGTTTTTATCTTTTCAATATTTTTATTTTCTTGCCTGTGTTATTAATGTCATATCAGATGTCTCAACATCCTTATAGGACATCTGAGTCTATTGTACCAGAATTTCAATTGGTATCAGAGCAGGCATCATGTTCTGTTCTGGGTGAGATCTTGGTAAGGTACTTTTTGTTCATGGGCAAGGAAGAAAGTATTTACTGAAAAGAGATATGAACTTTGACAATTCATACTATTGTACAGATGATATCTTGGCTATGATCATTGGTTATCTGGAGCAGAAGTTGTTCCTATTTGTTGCCTTCAGGCTTGTAGCTTGGTTGAAAGTTTCTGTATGTAGGGTTGATTTATTTTCAGTCTTATGTTGCCATGCTTATACTTGGATAGTGGTATAAGCATTGTGTCTGAATATTGTTCAGGAGCTTGTTATTTTCTGCGGCATGGTATCTGATATAACCCTGGAAGTATGGGAAGGATACTAGGGTTGTTTCCTTCAACAGAGTATATGCTAGATGTTTCAACAGATTTATTGAAAGTGTCATATATACTTGAGATCTTCCTCAAGTCCACTCATAAAGACATTTATCAAAAAGGTTGATGAGAATTAATTGATCAATGATGCTCATGTACATCCGCATATTGTTTGAAGACCTTGAAGACTGTCAAGGATGGTGTGATGTTCAATGGGATGTTAGAACATTATTTCAGCAGGTATGCAGCTACCGGTTGAAGAGCATATGTTTTGGGTGCTGAACAAAATGTTATGAATATTTTTTTTTGGAACCTACGCCTGATCTGGAAGAGGAGACATCTGGTTTGTGCAAGTTGATTAGGATGTGATCAACAGTTTATCTACTCCAAGTGGCAGTTTATTTCTTACAAGGTATATGGGAGTATAGAAGTCTAGCTCTAAGTTCTTGAAAAGAACTCATAAAGGCATCTCTACCAGACCCTTTATGTATGTTAGAAAGCTCATATCTCGAAGATCCTTTTGATAAAAGGAACCGAGTACATGGAATCTTGTTTGTGGCCTTAGAACAGATTCTGGATGAGATGAGTATTGTGATCCAACCATCGTGTTTGATGCTCCTGATTATTGTTATTGATTTCCCGTGAGGAGGAGAATATATGATTTCCTTATATTTTCCTCAGAATTTGTTCCCATGTCATACGTAATGTTATGACATGTTTTGAAAATGAAGGGCATTTTTGTGTTTTGAAAGACAGTGGAAACATACTTCTTTGAACAGTCTGTATACTCCCTCCGTCTCATAATAAGTGCTTATTGGAGCTTTGTGCGGTTCTTAAGAAAATGATTAGATGTGTTGGTTTCAATTATAAAATTAGTTTTATTTACTAAAATACCCTTATTTAGTACAGGTAGTGGAATAGTTGAAAAACGTGAAAGTTAATAAATAGGGGTATAGTAGTGGAAACAAATAATAAATGTTGTATTTGTATTCTAAAGAGACATTTATTTTGAGACATAAAAAAAGTGCAAATGAGACACTTATTATGAGACGGGGGAGTATTATTTTGTGTCGTGTCTATTGAAGTCTGTTCCAGAGACCTAATAGAGGGAATCTCCTCGGTAAGTACAGACAATGGCATCCATCATCTCAAAGTCAACCAGGAGATCTGAAGAAAAACCTTTTGAGATGTGGCTCGTGGATTTCCCTGCATTTGGTTATGATCTTATCCTGAAAATTTATCAGTTGTTATTGGTATGCTTCCTAGTGTTACCCCCCACAAGAGTTGAGTATGAGTTACTGTGGATGTTACCCCCAGAACCATAGTAAGAATGGATGATGTTGTATCAAATGTTGGAACATCATCTCAGTTTTTTTTTGTGATCAGCCAATAAAGTTTGGTTTTGAAGATAAAGTTAAGGTCAACCACTAACCTAATACTGGAATATTTTGGCTGCCATGACTGGATGTCATGTAGAAGATTCGAAGAGTACCACAATGTGTAAAGAAGAAGCATGTCAGTTTAAATTCTTACCTTGTGTGAGAAGGTAATCCTATCTGATTAACTGATAAGTACTTTGACGGGAGACTAAATATTTATTAGGATTCTACATGAAAGTTGACTACAAATACTTTGACGGGAGCTGAGTGTTTGTCTGATGGCTGAGTGTAAATCTAATTTCTAAACATGTCTTTTAGAAAATGGTGGAGAGTTTATTTCCCTCTATGATATTCTATTGTGAGGTTCTACTGAAGATGAGATCTATTGGGATCCTGTTGTGTAGATTGGGTGGTTAGTAAAGGGAATGTATAGCGATAAGTCCCTTGATGATGATTCCAGAACCAAAGCTGCTATAGGTTCTACAGTAAAGGTGTTGATGTTCCAAATGATGTTGTAACATCATTGTTGATAATAGTCTGTGGAAGAGACTTGGGACCATGAATCTTAATATTCAAACACCACGTTTAGAAGTGGCAGTTCTATACATGGGTTAGAATAAGAAGATTCTTATTTTAGAGTAGTATGCTCAGGCAAGGCATATCTACTATGATGTTTTGAAGACTTCACTAGTATCAGCAACTACTAGTGATTGTAAAGAGCAGAAGGTTAATTTGGTCAGCATATTATTTTGGGGTATTCCTTCTGTTATGTTTTGAGAGTCTAAATCTTAGTAAAGCTTTTAAGCACACTAAGAAATGGTTGGAGGTTGGTTTCAAACTATGTATGCATGACTTCTTGCCTATTCTAAATGTCATTATACTTGATGTGGATGCTCAAGGATACAAATCAGAAGTGTCCTTGAAAGATTGACTCTACTTAAGGAATCAATGCTTAAGAAGGTATGTGTAGAGATGATTCATCACAATGAAAGCAGTAAGACTTTCATATGCCTTCTTCTAATTCTCAAGCCTCCATCTTCAACTGGAGCATAAGCTACACACGACAAAGGGAGTCATGTGGATATCTGTAAATTGGTGCTACAATGGTACAGATAGTGTCAAGCCAGAGTACTCTTCAATCTTGTGAAGTTTCAATGAGAAAATGATGTCATTCAACATGTTGTGACATTATGAAGTTATGGTAATCTTAACAAGACATGATTGGATCTAATCATGGGAATCTGGGTGAAAATTAGAAGTTCACATATCTCTTAGAAGCTTAATGAATGAGTCTGAGAGAATTCATTTTTCTCCACGGATTTCTGAAAGGACTCTCTAAGGGTCTACATTATTGAGAGGTGTCATAATGTGACATTATGAAATCTAAGTGTGTGTCACTAAGTCTAAGTGAAAGGAGAACACTTAGAACCCAATATGGACAAGTTGATAATCTGGTGAAGCATCCCTGAATGGTGGGAGAAGATGTGTTGATCACATGTTGCTACAAGATGACAATGTCTGACTGAATGTCTTGACGTTATCCAGGACATGTTCTTGCATGATCAACAAGGGTGTAGTGGCCTATGTGATCTAACACATGGTTGTCAGCAAGGGGAGAAAAATATGCTTGACTGCATGTGCATGTATCAGAAATAGCTATATCCTTCAAAGCTAGTTTGGGTTGTGCGCATTGATTCTTGAAGTTTTTTTCTCAATTAACGTTCCTTTTGACCAAGGTTATTGCTATAATCTAGGATCATTATTTCCTAAGAAAAAATCTTAGTTATTTATAGAGGTTCTTCTTACCTCTGTATTCCCGTGAACATCTGCTAGTGTCCATAGCTCTTATGGCTTATGTTCGGGTTTGGGTATGTTGTACTTGGGTCTGGTATTGTGAAGACCTCCTTTGCCAAGTTTTGGCTAAAAATGGGGAGAAAAGATTAATTCAAATGTTGGAACCACAAGTGGATGGTCTTAAGTTTGCTTTACACAGATGTTGGATAAGATGTTCGATCCTACTTATGTGTCAGAGTTATTTTGTGACCCGTGATCTGAGTTATAAACACAGATGTGACATGTGTTCTGAGCTACCAGGAATGGTGGTTGCCTCTGATGGACACTTGGTTATTGATTCAACAACTGGTGAAGATCTCTTATGCCACCACTGGTTTTCTATGACAAGAAGAGGTTCCTGGTATTGAGGGGGGGTATTCGTCATCTTCTTTCTTGTGTGCACCAAATGACTTCAGAGCTTTCTATTCTCCGATTCTAAAGTTGTTGTTCGTAGGTGTACAAGTTTGCTGCAAATGGAGCTTATTCAGAATGCTGAAGTGAAAATGTCGAACAAGATGTTCCGACAACATACAAATAGAAGATATTCTCCATGTTGCTGCACACGCTAGCTACTAATGGCTACTCTTAGGTTCAGTAGTTACCAATGACTATTGATAGTTTTATATTGCTATAATCTCCTGGATTGTAATTGTTTATAGTTTTTTTAGCCAAAATTTGTCAAAGGGGGAGATTGTTAGTTCTCTTGTTTTAGGATTGGCTAAATGTTTGTAAAACAAATAATAGAAGCAATAATTTAATGTTAGATAGGATATAATAACCTGCTAACAGGAACAGGTACAGCAAGAAGTTCTATCTAATTTTTGAACATGTTGTGCTTAAGTATTTCAACATCTGGAACAACATGTCAAGAAATATGTCCTATGGGGGAGCATTCAACATTTCGTCTGCAGAGCTTATCTGTCATATGAATCAGTCGTTTCAATAGCAACAGAATATTGAGGAATAGTCAGTTAGCTTATGTGTCATCCAAGATTAATTTAAAACAGATATATTTGATGGTTTTTGAATATTCATCAAATACATAATACCGTATATCACAATTAGCACATGATACACAATACCACATACATGTTATATGTTATTCCATATATCACAATTAGCACATGATACACAATACCAATACATGTTATTCCCAAATAACATTAATCCATGACATACACATACACAATTACATGTCATTTACACAACCACATAATAACTAGGTCATCTAGTGCTAACAATTTCATTTTCATCACAAAGATCACTGCATTAGCATCCTAACGCTTCGAACGTCAGTTAAATCGGAGTTACGGTCGCGAAGATATGTCCAAAACAATTTTTTATAAAAATATCAGTTTTGTAACAGTATGTGTCGACGCAAACCCTCATGTGTCGACTCATAATTCAAAATTTTGACTTTTCAAAACAGCATGTATTGACACATGCTCATACGTGTCGACCCCAATATATTCCAGTCTTTGTTTTGTAAAAAAAATGCACAGTATGTGTCGACGCATACTGCTTTGTGTCGACTCATAACATAATTTTTCAAGACATGTATCGACACATCATTTTACGTATCGACGCATACAACTTTCAAACTTCTGTTTTTATAAAACTATACAGTATGTGTCGACCAGGACTAACATGTGTCGACTCATGTTACAAAAAATTCCCCAAACTACGTTCAGAAACCTTGTTCAGACTATGGGATCCCAATCAAACATCAACAACAGTCCATAGCAACATAATATATGTTATTTAACATATAATTCACATCAATTTCATGGAATCTACACAAACCCTAACATTTTGAAAATTATGAAATAGAGAGATGAAGAGTCTCACTACCCATTGCATACATATATACCCACAATAATGAGGATTCTCCCTTTTACCTTAGGTTAAATCTTCTACTTCTAGGTTTTCTTCACTTTCTCCCTTTTTCTCCTCTTTCTCTTCTCTTGAGTTCTCTTTTCTCTTCTTCTAAAATGAATGTTATGAGAGACTAAACCTAATCGCTCTTACTATCTTTCTTTATTCTAATGGGCTTAGCTATCTCTTATTATTTCTATTCCAATTAATTAGGCCCAATAGTTGTTATCTCATTATTCTATCACTAATTCTAATAACCCAATTAGCATAGTATCACACAAATAAATAATTATCTCACCAAGTAATAATTAAATAAATAACTACTAAATAAAATAATTATTTAAATAAATAAAAATCGGGATGCTACATAAGTGACACAGGTTAAATCATATACTTTTATTTAAGAACTTGTGACTTAATGTTCTTCGAGTCAGGAAACCAGCAAATTTCTGAGTGAAGATGTTTCTGATCAGGACATCTTTTAACATGTAAAAGTATCATTTTTCAGAAATGCTAACTTTCATAATATATATATATATATATATATATATATATATATATATATATATATATATATATATATATATCTTATTTTTCATAAATGAAAGAAAAAAACATATATTCACGATTCATTCTGGACAAAACTCTATTTTCAGGTGTTTCAGAATGAATAGAAATATGTCTTTAGCTAAGGGTTTTGTAAAAATATTAGCCCAGTGATGGTCTGAATCTATGAATTTTAAAAGAAGTTTCCCTTTCTGAACATGGTCTCTAATAAAGTGATGCTTGATTTCTATGTGTTTAGCCTTTGAATGTAAAATAGGATTCTTACTTAATCAAATAGCAGCAGTATTATTACAAAAGATAAGAATATTACTTACATATATATATATATATATGAAAGTCTTCTAGTTGACTTTTCGTCGAGAGCATCTGAGTGATGCATAACGATGCAGATATGTATTCTGCTTCAGCAGTAGATAATGTAATTTTTGATTGTCTTTTGCTAGACCCAGATAATATTTTCACCTAGAAATTGACAGTTTCCAAAGGTGCTTTTGTGTTCAATTCTATCTCCGGCATAATCTGCATCACAAAACCCTAATCGCTTGTATGTTGATGTTTTCATATACATCAAGCCAAGGTTAGTTGTTCCTTTCAGATATTTTAGGGTTCTCTTAACAAATGTTAAGTGAGTTTCCCTAGGATCTAATTCAAAACGAGCACATAAGCAGACACTAAATAAAATATCTGGTCGAGAATCAGTTAAATAAAGAAGAGAGACTATCATACCACGATAGTGCTTCTGACAAACCTTTGTGCTTACTTCTTACTTTCCAAGAATACAAGTAGGATGCATTGGCGTCTTTGAAGGTTTACATTCTGTCATATCAAATTTTTTTAGCATCTATTTTGTATACTTACTTTGATGAATGTAAGTAACATCTAGAGTCTGATTGATTTGAATACCCAGAAATTACATTAACTCTTGTATTAGGCTCATCTCAAATTCAACTTGCATAAGCTTAGAGAATTCTTGACATATAGATGGGTTAGTTGAACCAAAAATAATATCATCAACATATATTTGACATATCACAAGATCGTCTCCAGAGTTTTTACAAAATAGAGTGGTATCTACTTTTCATCTTGAGAAGCCATTCTCCAAAAGAAAGGCACTTATAAAATGTTTGGATTGGCTTTTGGAAGACCTAGAATCAATTTTAGAGGTGTAGAATTGATTTTGGGTGATTTTGAGGTGTTTGTTTTATCAAAAGTAGAATTGATTCTGCCTTCAGAATTGATTCTGCCTTCAGAATTGATTCTCCCTTCAGAACTGATTTTGCCTTCAGAATTGATTCTACTTGAAGCTAGAATTTGTAGCTTCTACCTCCTGAATTGATTCTGTGTAATTTTTACACTGAAATTTATTGTTCAACTCACTTTTACATAAATGTATGTGAATATAAATCAATTCTTCTAAACTCAATTCTGTTAAAATCAATTCTACCAAACTCAATTCTACTAGAATTAATTATGTTCACCAACAACCACACACACCCTTAGTCTATCATACCAAGCTCTGGGAGCTCGCTTAAGACCATACAGTAACTTCTTAGGTTTAAGACATGTTGAGGAAACTTAACATTCTCAAAACCAGGAGGTTGATGAACATATACTTCTTAAGAAATGTATTCATTCAGAAAAGCACTTTTGACATCCATTTGATATAAGATAATATTATTATTCACATTAAATGATATTAAGATACGAATAGATTCTAACCTTGCGACTGGAGCAAAGATTTTATTGTAGTCAATCCCTTCTTGTTGATTATAACCTTGTGCAACCAATCGTACCTTATTTCTGAAAAACTCACCCTTCTCATTTAGCTTGTTTCTGAATACCCATTTTGTTCCAATAACGTGAGTTCCCTTAGGTTTCGGAACTAAATCACAAACATCATTTCTGGAGAACTGATTTAGCTCTTCTTGCATGGCCAAAATCTATTCATTATCTTGAAGTGATTCTTCACAGAACATTGGTTCTATTAGAGACGCCAATCCTAGAAGAGTTTCTTCAGATTGTTTGAATGTGGATCTGGTTCTGACTGGTTCAGTTTTGTCTCCCATAATTAATTCTTCAGATACAGTTTGCCCTTGCCTTGGTTTTCTTTGAATTGATGTAGCTCTAGAGGATTCTGATTTGTCATTTTTTATCTGGAATGTCTACCTAAAAGTCCTTGGTCTTTTGCTCAGATCCTCCGAGTGTAATCTCTAAATCTGCATAACTTTCAAACAGCTTTGACTTTTCTAAGTCAAGCTTGTCATCAAATCTGACATGAATTAATTCTTTAACAATGTGTGCTTCAGTATTGTATACTCTGTAACCCTTCGATCGTTCTGAGTATCCCAACATGATACACTTTTGTGCCTTAGAATCAAACTTGTTCAGATAATCTTTAGTGTTTAAAATAAGATAGGTGCACCCAAATGGATGAAAATATGAAATGTTGGGTTTTCTTCCCTTGCAAAATTCATAGGGAGTCTTTTCAAGAATGGGTCTTACAGGTATCCTATTCTGAATATAACAAGTCGTATTCACAATCTCTGCCCATAAATGCTTAGCCACATTTGTTTCATTGATATGGTTCTAGCCATTTCTTGTAATATCCTATTCTTCCTTTCTACAACTCCAATTAGATGAGGAGTTCTAGGACAAAGATATACCATTAGAATCAAATAACTCTTCAAATTGTTGGTTTTCAAATTCACCACCATGATCACTTCTGACTCTGATGATTTTATAGTCAAATTCATTTTTCACTTTGGAACAGAGAAGCTGGCACACTGTGACTCATCCTTATGCTCTAGGAATATAACCCATGTCCAACGACTATAGTCATCAACTATAACAAGTCCATACTTCTTAACATTGATGGATGCAGTTTTTACTGGACCAAACAAGTCAATGTGAAGAAGTTCCAAAGGTATGGAGGTGGAAACAACACTTTTAGATTTAAAAGATGTTTTAAAAAACTTGCCTTTCTAACATGCTTCACAAAGAGCATCTGAAGAGAACTTCAGCTTTGATAAGCCTCTGACTAACTCAAGCTTGTTTAACTGAGATATAGTTCTCATGCTTACATGACCTAAGCGTGTATGTCACACCCATTGCTCTTCATATACAGACATTAAGCATTTTACGTTTTGAACTTTAAGATGAGAAAGCTTAATTTTATAAATTTTGTTCTTCCTCTTCCTAGTAAATAGAACCCTGCCATATTTTTGACTAACAGCCTTGCACAGCTTTTGATTAAATATAATGTCATAACCACTATTACTTAATTGACTTGTGGATAATAAATTATGCATTAGACCCTTAACATAAAGTACATTAGAAATAGAAGGAAGAGGTCCATTACCAACTGTTCCAGATCCTCTGATTCTTCCTTTCTTATCGTCATGTGACGCGAGCATCCAGAGTCTAGGTACCAAATTGGTGTCTTGACTCTGCTACACATGATATTTATTCTGAGTCCGACTCAGTGTGTGTTGAGTTTTCATCTGATGTTGTTGCCATGAATGCCATGTTAGCATACTCCTCATCAGAGTGAGACCTTGATGCTTCAGAATCAGAATCATCCCATGTTTCTACGAAACCTTTCTTTTTTCCATTGAAGTTTCCTTTTCTAAATTTTTCTCTTCTATTTATTTCTTTCTTGAACTTTGGACATTCATTTCTGTAGTGTCCTGGCTGCTTGCATTCATAATATGTAACTTCTCTGCTTGATCTTCCTTTGTCAGATGTTTCATAGCGATCTTCTCTGTTTATTGATCCTCGGAAGTTATTTTGTCTTTTCTTCCAGAGTTGTTTAACTCTCTTGGACATAAGTGACAACTCGTCTTCATCATCAGAAACTCCATCATTAGAATCTTCAAATCTTCATCTTGAAGGGCTTTTTTCTTTTCTGACTTAGTCCTTTCTGATTTGGACCTTAGAGCAATTGATTTTCCTCTTTTCTGAGGTTCATCTTCTTCCAGTTCTAAGAGTTATGTTGTTCAGATCCTTAGAGAATTTTAACGCAGTTACCTTAGGTTTCCATTGTAACACCCTTCTAAACCATGCGGCAATTTAAAAATAATTCAGAGTAACATGAAAACAAGGGTGCCACAATTCAATCGAGAACAAATTATTGTACGTCATTGTCATGCATCCACTAAGGAACAGTTTATCATATTCATAAACATCTCATGTTAACACAGCGGAAAATTCATCATACGGATAAGCATAACATCATTGATACTATATCCCACAATTAAACCGAAAACAATAAAATAGAGTTATCAATCGTGAACTCTAAACTAGTGTTCCCCAGTGTTACAATATCAGAGCATGACACCGACTCGAACTAATGGACTAGCCTATCAACTATCCTCACCAAAATCAAGCCGCTACTCCTCAATCTGAAAATGTCAACAGTAAGGGTGAGTCTCATTCACAATTAACAAATGTTATTGAATCATAAACAATAACACATCATAGTCACATTATTCACCCAATTTCATTATATTTAGATTGTCAGGAAGGTACTCATCAACACACAACAACAAACAAAATACATTACCAAAATTCGACACCATAATTCATCCAAACAAGTCATAACAATCATGCATATGTAATGAACTGACACTATGCATGTGGTACCAACATCATCAATGGGATTAACCCACCAATCGATCCAACATCGTCAAGATACGGCCCTGCCAGCACAAATTCCACACAATGGGAATTATGCCCTTCACTGATCCAACATATTATCTAGATACAGCCCTCGACAATGATTTAAGAATGAATGCACACATATAACATACTTATTACATCTTCAATCCGATGAACAACATCGTCTCATACCCTTACCATCATCATCATCATCAAAAAGCATGTATATGTATCAGCATCATTCAATACAAATCAATCATCATCATCATCATTAAGAACATACATGTATCTGCATCATTCCAACACAAATCAATCATTATCATCATCATCAATTAAGATCATACATGTATTCACATCATCCAAAACAAATCAATCATCGTTATATAATCCTCAATAATCATCACTTAATCATGTTTTCAAACACATCTTATATTGTCACATTTCATCATATATGTCAACAATACATCATCCATCAAACTAACAAAATATTCACATCATACTCATATCCTCGCAAATAATGTCTCATAAGCTTCACCATACAATCAAACAAATCATCACACGACTCATGTTTTCAACATAGCATGTATCTTCATATCTCATCATATATGTCCACAACACATCATTCATCAAAACAAGCAGATCATGGTTTAAAAATAAATTCGAGCTACTGCTCATTTCATCATTATAACACAAAGAATATTTCATAAGCTTCATCCTGCTTGAAACGGCACTTAAAACAGGCCAACGGTTCAAAAGTTATGCATCTTTAAACTTTTCAAAATTTGCTAGCAGCACGCGGCGCCACACATTGTTCGTGACGCGAACTGGAAAATTTATGATGCCTTCGCGGAGCCAATAGGGTTCGCGGAGCGAACTGGCAAAAATGCAGTTTCATAGCAGATGACAGCAGTACAGGATTCAACCCCAAATCCCCCAAACTCAACCAAATTAAGTCGAAAACACCAACCATCACGAACAGCAATAGAATACTTGTTATAACACAAATGTAACACATATTATGGATCCTCTAACACCATAACATCATCAAATCATGTAATTTTATCAAATCATACAATTTTCATCAAATCATCCCAAAACCCCAACCTAACATATAGCTCAATTGACACGAACAATGCATCTAATTCAGTCCTACCATCTATAACCCAATAATAGATGCTAATCGGAAGAATCCCCCCTTACCTTAGTCAAATTTCTTGAAAGCCCTCTTCCTCTTTCCATGCTCTTTAACATTCTCTGCTCTTCTCCTCTTTTGCTTCTCTTCTCCTCTTCTATTTTTCCCAATTTCCTTCTTTTTTTCTTATTTCCTTGTTTTTATGAAAAAAGATAAAGTATAACCTTAGTAAAAGGCCTACACTCAGCACCCCCTCTTTACTAACACCACACTTGGTCCAATAGCTCTATTTCTCAATTTAATCCAATTAAATCCAATAAAATGCCAAATAATCCAAATAATTAATTTAAGTTCTAATTAAATTAATAAATGGAAAATATGGGGAGTTACATCCATTTCTTAGGTAGACTTCTGATGATCTTCTTAACATGATCAGCAGTAATATAACCTTTGTCCAGAACCTTGAATCCTGTGACCAATGTTTGAATCCTTGAAAACATGGTTTCCACATTTTCTTCATCTTTCATTTTGAATGACTCATATTTTTGAATTAAGGCCAAGCCCTTAGATTCTTTAACTTGAGTGTTACCTTGAGTGTTACCTTTATGAGTCATTTCCAATGAATCAAGAATATCTTTTGCTGAACTTCTATTTGTGATTTTCTCATATTCATTATAGGATATGGAGTTAAGAATAACAGTTCTCGCTTTGTGATGATTCTTAAATGCACATTTTTGTTCATCACTCATTTCATTTGTGGGAATAGGAATACCCAAACTTGAAACAGGTGTTACGTAGCCATTTGTAACGATCTCCTAGAGATCAATATCATAGCCTAGAAAGAAACTTTCTAGTCTATCTTCTAATAATCAAATCTATCTCCATCTAAGACTAAAGGTTTAGCATTGTAACTATCTCTTGTATAAGTGTTAGCAGCGACAACCATTTAAAAGTTTTTCTCACACTGGACCTCTCTACACTTGTTAGGTGTTTGATAAAAATCAACAAAGAGCCGGAGCTCTGATGTCAAATGAAGGTTGAGAAAAACGTAAGAAAAGGGGTTTGGATTATGTTTTCTAAAAACTTTGATTCTTTTTTTTAAAAAAAAGGGCTTGAAAGGTTAGAGAGATAGTTCAAGGAAAGATAAAAACAACACTTTGAGTTATCTTGGTTCACCTTAGAAAAGGCTAATCCAGTTCACCCGTCAAGGTGATTTCGCCTTAGAAAATGACTTAATCTGCTAATCTTGAAAGATTACAAACAACCTCTAAGAGTCTATAAAGACACCTTAGCCCTCCCAAGTATACAGACTAACAACCTAGTCACTTGAGAAAAACAAATCTCAAAAGATTTACACATGAAACAAATCTAAAAAATTTACACAATAGAGTGTTCAGTGCAGTTTCTCTAAGAACTTTCTTTTCTCTCTTTTCTCTTTAAAGTTTATTTGCTGAGTTTGAATATGTTGCTTGAATAGCGTTGTAGTTCTTTTGTTGTTTTTCTTCAAGAGAGAGTGTCTTATGTATGTATATATATTGTCCCATGATTATATGATTGTTGAAGAGGACAAGTCGATGCTTTCCTAGATGCAACGGCTCCAAAAAGTCTTGGGGAACAGTGAGCACACAAACGGCGGAATCCTATATTGTGTTCTGCAAAAGTAGAAAAGGTGATGTACTTTTGTACCATGTTGCTTCTTTTGCAAGTTTTTGATCATCCTTCAGTTGAGATTTACTTCTTTTGTGAAGTAGAGAGTGTAGTGAGGAGATCAAGTAACGCAAACATTCCAAGAGAGAGAATCTTTCAGATCCAGAAAGAGATCTTCATAATCAAGAGCAACAGCCTATCTGAATGACGCATTTTAATTTCTAAACTTGAAGCAGAGTGTTTTTTAACTTAATTCTTGTATCTGAATAGTTGCTTTGCTTCCGAACGTTTGTAGATTCTTTTTTGATGAGTTATTCCACATTCTTCGGAACTACTGACGTCTCTTCACAATTGAGATGAATGGTTCTTCTGATATGATGACGCTGATTCTGATGATTATTTGGACAGCAATCCTAATCAACCAAAATAGTGAATCTGCACACTTAAGAAACTATTAGAGTATAAATTGTTTCATACAAATATATGCATTGTTATCATCAAAACTTAAAGATTGAATGCAGAACTAATTCTTGCTCCAACAGATTTATGTCTTCTTTAAATTTATGTATGTCAAGTTATACTTGAACATGTTTTCAACCAGTACTCACGGAATTGTAGATGTTTGCCTCACATATTTCAAGCGTTTTTAGCTACTTTATTTCAGTCACTTTGTAGTGGCTTCAATGTTCTTAATACCCCAGATTCTGAAAACATTCTTATGATTGTCGAAAAAGATGTGGTTGTAACCCACCTGACCTTCCATACAATGAGGAACACCATTAAGGATGATAAGATTGCAGGTAAACTTGATTCAACTGACAAAAAGAAGATTGAGGACGCCATTAAGCAGGCTATCCAGTGGCTAGACATCAACCAGCTTGCTGAGGCAGATGAGTTTGAGGACAAGATGAAAAAACTTGAAGGCCTCTGCTACCCTATCATTGCAAAGATGTACCAGGGTGGTGCAGGTCCTGACATGGGTGCTGCTGCAGATGATGATGATGCTCCTACTGGTGGAAGTGATGTAGGTCCCAAGATTAAGGAAGTTGACTAAATAATTGCCTTTTCTTACCTATGGTTTATTTTTCTGTTTGTATTATTGAATTGGCGTGTCTTCGTTAATGGATTTAGCCAAAGTGCTGATTTTTTTGGTTCATAACTTTCGGTACTACAAGCCCTCATTTTTGTAGTTTTCATTCATTAGAATGATAATTTTATATTTATACATTGTCTTTTTTTTTTCGTATTTAACTAGCTAAATTTTATATTTATACACTATCTTTCAGTTTTTTTTCATATTTAATTAGTTGTCTTAGGCTATGTTTGGGACTTAGTAGGGGATGTGAGGGGAAGGCTTCTGAAAATAAATTTTTTTTAAAAATGTAGAAAAATATTTGACATTTATTGAAAAAATGGTTTTGTATAGAATAATATAAAAGTGTTTATTACCACTTTATTTTTAATTTTTAGGATATTATAACAACATAAAAGATATTTGGAAAATTTATATAAGTCTCCCAAAATCCTCCAAAACCCTCCTTCAATAAAAATTTTGAGTTCCTCCAAATTAGAAGATTTTTAGAGTTATAAATAAAATCAAACCCTCCAAAATCCTTCGATTCTTTTCACTCAATTCTTCTCTTTTTAAAGTCCTCTGCTCTCTTCCCCTCCAAACTCCCAAAAATAACCTTAAAAGAGATTATGATATCATCTATAACCAACGGAATGTATTGTATGGCTATTGTCCACCTTGAGTAGAACATATTTTGGACTAATTTACTGGGGTGATATTTAGTACAAGGAATAAAATTGTATTTCAATAAAAGAGTATTGAACTTGGCATGTGTTTGAGTGGTGTCTAACATATCAATGTGATATTTTGTTGGATAATAAAAAGTCGACTTGGTATCTTTTTATTATTGGCCATTTTTAACAGATTAAAAAAATCAATTAAAATTATGTATGTATATTTCATACTATTATAAAATAAAATAAAAGAAATAGTTAATAATATTAAATATATGATTTTATTTTTTTGTAATATTACCGTTAAAATTTACTATTTTCAAAAATTACTATCACCATAATACATTTTTTTTAATCAACAAAACATTTGTAAATATTTTTAGTTATTAATGATACTTATAGGTATCACACATTTGATTTATCAGGTTGGTGATTTGCTACATATTTATTTGTAACTATTATAAAATAAAATAAATAGTTAATAATATTAAATATATAATTTTATTTTTTAAAAATATTATCATTAAAATTTACTATTTTCACGGGTCACTATCACCATAATACACTTTTTATTTTAATCAACAAACATTTATAAACATTTATAGTTATCAGTAATATTTAAATATTTATAATTATTAATATATCATATTAGTGATTTACTACATATTTATTTTTAAATATTTATAATTATTAATAATTTTATAATAATTATTATTATATATTAGCAACAATCAAGCCTTATCGAATTATCTAATATATGAATAATCTTCCTCTTGCAGACGCCCAGGTCTTCTACTAGTTTGCTTATAATAGTTATTAAGATTTAAGATATTTTTTACTTATAATAGTTGACCGGAAGGAGTACTATTTAGTTTAACGAATTTGGAATTTAAAATCCAAAATCAAGAAGTATTTTTATTTATTTGTTCCATTCAACCACCGCTTAAACTACCAAAAAAAAACCTTAAAAGTCTCACCTATAGTACCATCTCCGGTTCCATATGTAACGCATTAAAAATTAGGATTATGAATCACCCTCGTGCTATAAACATGTAACAAATCACATAATAATGAAAGGAAAAATAAAAATAATGACACTTCAAAACTTTACCTCATTTGGCAATGGGTATCACATTAAATGGTTGACTGTTTGTTCAAGCAGTACACAGGTGGTGAAAGGGGAAGAGGCAACTTGCCCCATAATTAGATAGAAAACAACTAATTTTTATAGAAAACAAATTAGTAAAAAAGGAAACATTTTCAACCCATCATCTCAGCATGCCACTATCTTACACTATCTCAGAATCTGAAATCTGGGTCCACATTCATTGCCCAAGCAAATTTTGCCAGCAGAGATTTTGTGAAAAGCTGAAATTTCAGGTAATTTAGAGGCACGGGTAAGTAACAAACTCAAACTGAGAGTACGAAAGAAATGCAGTCAATTAAGTATGATATCGGATTGACAACACATGAACAATAATGAAAATGCAGAACTCAAACCGCGAGTTTGAAAGAAGATACAGATCAGAACATACTACGAATCAGAAGATACAGAATTCAAAAAAATGACATTTGTGTTAAAAACCAGTGATATAATTTGTGACTCGTCAGAATGAATCAAAATTGATCATAAAGAATTGAGATTCATGCTGCAATTCAGGTCCAAAACAGGTACAAATCCTATCGGTTGGGTTCAGTTTTGTTTCAAATTGAGATATAATTTGCATGTAAATTACTGATAACCTTATTGGAAGAGAATAAGTAAATCTGAACAAGTGAAGAAGCTAGCACCTTCTCAATGGGAACCTCATGCCGCTTGCACCAGGCAACTGTAATCCTGGGGTCGAGATAGTTTATCTTGGATGTGCCCAATGCTATAGTTTTAAGATCTTCTTTTGTCTTCATATCACGTTGCATTTTCTGAATTTTTGCATTGGTTTGAGATATCTTTTTCTCTAGCCTGTACATTGCATAAACCACAATCTTGCATCATATTCAACTAAGCAATGGCTAAAGATCTTGAGAAAGCTAAATTACACTTCGGGAGTTAAGCTTCGTTTGCTTTTTCCATCTGAACTCTTTGTAGGGGACTTTCCTTTTCTTGCCCTGTCCAAATCTACTTTCAGCTCCTTCAGAACATCCTGCAAGTAAATATTGAGGCAGCTCCAATTATGTATTCATGGCCAACATAAGCCAAATCTATTCTAATATAAACATATTGATTAAGAAATATCCAGGTTCACAATTTCATATTATTCAAATCACCTGAAGTTCATCAATTTTCTCATTTAGTTTAGTCATTTGTGCACTGTGAGATTTTGAAACACTCCGTTGATGATTACAGATGATTGCAACCTGTTACGGAAGAGGCAACCTGTTACAACATATATGTGAGCAATTTAAACCAAAATACTCGACCAATATTTTCATCTCAAATCACCTGTTTATTGGCATGCTGATAAACAACAATCTTTTCTGCAGCATCTCCATCTTTAGTGTCTTTATTCAACTGTTGTTACACAAGTCAAGGAAAATTAAATATATCAGTCTAATATAGAACCTAATAAAAGAAAAATCATCCCATGACAAGCTATAGGTTGGAGCTTGAGAAGCATGGATGGTAGGTGATCTGGGTATTTTGATCCAAGATGGAAATGAAGGTTGGAAAACTGTGAAGAGGAAAGTAATATGTGAGTTTAAGAGGATTTTGATCGAAGGGCTGTTACAGGAAATATCAAGTTATGTTGTTAATCTCGGAAAGCGGCGTGGCGCGGTCAACCCCAAAATGGTAGCGGTGCGGAAGCAGGGAGCGGCGCGGGTGCTATTTGACTTTTTATATTTTTTTAATTAATATATTTTTTATATCCAAAATAAAAAAATAAAAACCAAGGGGTTCAAATAATACTGAGGGTTGGTGCTTAGAACATTAAAAAACTACTTGGGCTTATGGCCCAAAAAACAAAACAAAATGACCAATAAAAAAACTGGGGCACTGAGCTAACAGGAGGAATGTGTGATTAGTAGGCAGTATTGTATTGGGCTGTTTGTTTCATTCCGGGTTAGGCCCATTATTATTAGCCAAACCCTAAGGTATGATCATGAGAGAAAAGCTGAGTAAAGCGCAGCCTGCCCAACATTTATTGCAATTTTCAACTAAAGAAAAAAAACAACATGCTCTCTCTCTCCCTCCTTGTTATTTCTGCTACGCTCTCTCGCGATCTGTTTCGCTGTTTGTCGGAAAAGTTTTCAGAATCACATGATATCTCTTCTCTCTTGCGATCTGTTCCACTGTTTGCCTTGTTTTCATGCAATCCAGCCGCACCACCCGCTTTCTCATTTTGCACCGGACCGGTACACTTGGAAGCGGCCACACCAATTTTTCCGCGTCGGCCGCTATTAACAACATAGATAACAAGTCTAATGAAAGAGTGTATGCTATCTTAACCAGCTTTCTATATCATTTCAATCAGTTTGTACATCAATAACAGTATATAGTCATCTACTAAAGCTTTGTTTGCGAGTTTGGAGGGGAGAGGAAGAGACGGCTTCCGAAAACGAAATTTTTAAAAAATATAGAAAAATATTTGACATTTTTTGAAAAAATGATTTTGTTTAGAAGGATAAAAGAGTCATTATCATTACTATATTTTTAATTTTCAAAATGTTATAACAATCTAAAAGATATTTGGAAAATTTATGTAAGCCCCACAAAACCCTCCAAAACCTTCCTTAAATACAATTTTTTAGTTCCCCATATTAGGAGTTTTTGGTAAGGGTGTGCAAAATATCCGGTTGTGATGTCCAAATCCATAACCAAACATAAACCACTCTTAAATATCCGGATATAATTGAATGGTTATTAACCGGTTTAGTTATTAATGGTTTGGTTATCCATTCATATAATCCGGATATAATTAAATGGTTATTAACCGGTTAAATTATTTTGGATTCGGTTATAATCCGGTTATTATCCAAATCCAAATATTTTAATTCTCAAAATATTTTCTTTTTTTTGAAAAAAAAATAATTTCGAAAAAAATAATTTTCAAAACTGGATTTTTTAAAAAAACCGGTTATATGATTATAACCAAATTTATAACCGGTTTTATAATCAATTTTGATTAAAATAAAATGTGGTTATGGTTATAAATCCAAACCATTTAAATGGATTTAAAATGGTTATGGTTTGGTTATTGAAAATAACCAACCATGCACACCCCTAGTTTTTCGTGTTATGAATAAAATCAAACCCTCTAAAACTCTCCTACCCAAAATCTTTCTATTCTTTTCACCCAATCCTTCCTATTTTTCAAAGCCCTCTCCTCCTTTCCCCTCCAAACTCGCAAACAAAGCATAAGGGTATGTAAAAACATACCAAAATAGAATTAGTAAATAGTTTTTTTAATCCTTCCCCAAGGAATGAGAACTAAAGGATTTTCATTTAAACCTATTTTTACCTTATCATCCAATGTGATAGATGCATTGAATGTGCGGAAAACTTTTGCTGTTAAGCCAGGCATGAGTTCTTTCAGATGAGCATTCAATTTATGTGTATCCAGCTTATCAAAGAGATCTTTACCAGGGTCTCGATCTGAAAAGAGAAAAAAGCACTTAGGGCTCGAGTGTCAAACTACAAACATATTAAAAAGAACTAGTTTCCAACCTTTTTGGAACTTCAAAATTGCATCATAAACAGGAAGCTCAACCTCAACTGTATTTTCATACTTGATCGAATCTTTACCAAGGAAGTTAAACTGCATTGAAACAGATAATGAACAACATCACTTGGAAGAATAATTGGTACGGGAACAGAACAGATATCATTAGAGTGACAACTCCACTAGAAAAAAAAACGCCCCCAGAGGATCTTAAATTAATCAAACCCAACCAGAAAAGCAAAAGTGAAAATATTTTAAACTCCAATACCTTCAATTTGTTGGGGGCTTCGCTTGTCACATTCTCAACTTTTAATGTGCAGCAGCCAACAGTGTCTGCTTCATCTTCATCCTAAGCAAATGCAATTAATCAATGACTAAACTTAAATAGCAGAAATCAAAATGATAATCATCTGATAATGAGGGCACTAAACACACTAGGAAAGCATACAATAAATTCAAAGAATAGAACAATTTTGTTGATGTATGGGATAGGCAGTGGCAACACCATCACATATTTTTTATTTAATAAAGCTCTATTACAAACCTATTTTAAAAGCAGATTTTTACAGGGAGTAGTTGCAGCCATGAACAAACAGCACCTATTTCAATTATGCAAACCTATGCATTTTTCTTTGGCCTCTATGTAATTTTATGTTTTAGTGAAGCGAGCAACTTGCAGCTAGCACATAAAAGATTTAGCAAGTGTGTATATAGACATGATACCTTCTCATTACCAGCCCTCAGAGCCAGTTTATCAATGAGATAAGTAGCAACAGCTATCTGCTGTTTTGTAATATCCTTACTCGTAAAATCTTTCGTGTATGAAGCCCTGATGTTCCCTATACAATCCTGCACCATGATATTAATAACTATGGCAATACACAAGTTCTTTTAAATGCAAACCAAAAATATTGTAAGACAAATATGGTTTTTGATAAAAGCTAACAAAGAAAGCTAGAAAGCACCTTCAACATCCTAGCCTTCTCATACTTTTCCTTGTCACTTTGACCTTTCAAGGAACTACTAGCTGCCAGAAACACATACTTGAATAACCTTGGACTAATTGGGTCACTCCAATAGCATAACCATGTAACTGTATTGTCATTTCTTATATCCTTCCATCTGCCAAGGTTACATAACTCAGTCATACCAACCAAACAAAAAAAAGCTTTAAACATGGGGGTATATACATTATTCTATCGTATTTTAAAATTTATTCTCCAAAATGAGCAGGTAAAATAATACCCTTCACCAGGAATAGGACATTCAGGAACTGGTGCATCACTTCCAATATTAATTACAATATCACTTGGACGAATGCGTTTTTTTAATCTTCCCATCTATTAACATAAATTTCCACCAATCAAAAAGTAATGAGTAATAAGTAAAAGCTATATAAACTTTTGAGGCCAGTCAAAAATCTGAAGAAGAAATCATTATATCTAAAAAATTACATGTATCTAGTTCTAGAAACAACTAGCGTAATAACCTTGGGATGCTCTCCTCGGCCACGAAACAATCCAGGAGGTTCAACTCTGAAATTTCCAACCTAAAGTGCAGATTTAATTAAAAAAATTAGTCATAAGATAAAAATTTTAGGAATAAATTTGAAATCAACAAGTTGGAATATGAAATACATATAAAAACTCAACAGGGAGAGGTCACACAAATAAATAGGAGAAGAAAAGGTGCAACTTCACCAGTGCATAACTCCCTCAAAAGCAAGCGTTTTCTGAACACTGTTAAAAAAATCTTTGAAAAGAATGATATAGTCATTCCTTACTACAATGCTTATGCCACAGATTCGGAAAAATGAAAGATAATACTACGGCCAAAGATAAAATCATATCCACAAGAAAAATTAAGAATAAAAACTAAATCAAGCGAAGGTCATATAACTCTTTTCCCCTTACAAAACATAATGATCAATTACAGGTCATAAAAGTTGTAGAACAATTAGGAGAAATACGAAGAAACAAGAGAGCAATATTTAACCTTCTCTTTAACACCGTCGACAATAGCCCACGTGTATTTCTCCTCTTGCTTCAATTTTTCTTCCTTCAGAGCTTTCTTCTCCTGCATAAAGGGTTAAGACAGAGTCAACAATTAAAAGATAGATGACATGAATTATGGAAGGTTCAACGGGAAGAAGATAAGAATTCTCAAAAGAATTCAGAGTATGCAATAAACTGGCTGATTCGAGAAAGGCACTCTCCAATTACAACTGAGTTCAAAAACTAACTAGTAACTCCCTTCCCTCCAATTACTATTCATAATTCTGTTTTATTAACAGGATTAGTTATTCATCTGTTACAACTGTAACTACTATGTATAATTCTGTTTTACTAACAGAATTAGTTATTCATCTGTTACAACTGTAACTACTATGTATAATTCTGTTTTACTAACAGAATTAGTTACTCATTTGTTACAACTGTAAAATTATAGTTACAAGCTAAATTCCCACTTTTGCCCTTCCTAGCATACACCTTTCTAACAGCTGGTCTACCAACAAATTACAACCTTTCAGGTTAGCATAGTACATACATGCCACAATTCACCAGCATTCTAAAAGAGACATGGAAATCATAATCGGTATACAATATTACTGAATTTTACTAAATAATTCCCTTGTTGATGGAAAATATGATCAGCATCAGCCCCAAAAGTAATTACAAATAACAACTCTCTAAATGATGGACAAGGAAAAAAGATAGACACATAACAATTCACTGAAAAATTGAAAAGAAATGCAAAGAAAGAAAAATACTGCAGCTTCTCAACTCAAGTGTTTGGAATCCCCCTTCACCCCCCAACAGAATTCACTCCCCCTTTACCGTGAGTCAATTCAGGTATTCTGTTAACTGGGAATTCTGGGGTTGTCACTAACACCCTACAAGGGATGGTCCTTTCCATTATTTGTTATTTCCCTTTCAAGTGTACAACTTAACTGGGAGTCTAAATTGTCTATAACACTCACACACGCCATAGGAAATAACAGCTAGACAGGTTGTATCAAATCATGTGATTCAAAATGTAATGATATGATTCTAACTGATTGGTGTGTTTAAATTGGAAACTGAAATAAAATAAAACCCACTCAAAATAAAAGTTGCAAAATATATCAATTTCTATTAATGAGAAATTAAATTACATAAAAGTTAACTTACTTCTGTAGTCATCTGTTTCTTCTTTTCCTTTTCACTTTGGCACCACTCATAGATTGGGGTAAAGTCACAATCTTTCAAGCTTTGAATTACATGATTTTTTCCTAGCAACTTATGCCAATCAGTCCAGAAATTTTCCTTGAACCTATCTTTTTGCATGTAATCTGTATCTCGCATAACCGCATACATTGTAGCAACCTGAAAAACATATTTGAAGCCCATAATACAATCAAAAACTCGAAGGAGACATTAGAATTTGAGAAAGTTTTACATAAAAGTACTTAAGAATTTGAGATTCATAAAAAAAGGGAACAAGAACTGAAAATCTAAAGAGAACAGTTTTCAGATGCTAAACCCCACCTCCTCTTGCTCAGGAGTCAAATCAACAGGCCTCCCCATATAAAGCATTTTTACCCCATGGGGCTTGTAAGGAGGAGGGAAAATGACACCATTATGAATTAACGTAGTCCATTTTTTCTGCCCATCACCAGAGCTAGGAAGAAGTTTCGATGATTTGGAATATTCTGAGCCACTGCTGGATTTTTTTGACTTGTTCTTGGTCTGTTTGTTCTTGATCTGTTTCTTAAAAGATGTTGAACCTGACTTATTAACTTTAGTAACCTTTGCCAATATCTTGCTTGTGGAAGATGGTTTATCAGCTAATGTTGGTGACTTGTTAAATCTATGGGAAATAGGAAGATCATCATCATCATCATCATCATCATCATCATCTTCTTCCTCAGCTTTAATTTCACACTTAACAGAGACTTGTTTAGTTTTGATTAAAGCGGTTGAATCTGAGATCTTTGACTTTTTAGCCGAAGAGTGCGGGGCATCACAATTTTCGAGTTCTCTCTTAACTGGTAGTGTAGATGGCTTTAGCTGTTCATTACTTGTGCTAAAACCATTTTGCCGCTGTTTATGAACTTTTGAAATAGGCTTATCATCATCATTTGAGTCAGAGTCTTGAGAATATTTCTTGTTAACTACCGGAGCTACTACTTTGTTACCATGATTAGATTTTATCTTCAACGTAGAACTCAATGGTTTACCATCATCGTCGTCATCCTCGAAATCTTCACAATAACCTTCTGTAGGGTGTTCAACAGGTTTTGTTAGTTTCTTAACATCAAGAGTTACTTTCTGTCCCAGAAGAGGCTTTGCTACAGGTGACTTGTAGTAGGAGGTGTTGACAGGCTTAGAATTTTGGGCATTGGACGAAGGCACGTCAGTTATCTGTCTATAAGTTGTTTTCTTTACTTGAGAATGCAATGGACTCTTGTTGGCGTATCTTTTAAAAGATAAAGATAACGGTTGATCATCATCACTGTCTTGAGAATGCAATGGACTCTTGTTGGCGTGTCTTTTAAAAGATAACGGTTGATCATCATCGCTGTCATCGTCAAATTTTTTGGGCAAGTTTGGTTTATCAGAAGCCTCAACAGCCATTACTGAAGCACAGATAAAATTCTGGGTAAGAAATCATTAGATATTAAATCAATCATGAATAATTGAATGAATAGCCAAGAAAATATAACTCATACAACACCGTTCATTCCATTCTAGAACAATGGAAAAAGAAAAAATAAAATAATGAGATTCAATGGTTTAATTTATCAACATGAATCATATGGATAAAGCAAAAGTAATGAAATGCGCATTGAAAGAATGAAAAGAGCACTAACATATGTGTTGTCAATGGCGCGAAATCTCAAAATCACAGTACCGACTGAACGCTGGTGAGTTTTGTTAATTCACGGTTTCAGCAACCTGGAAGGAGATGATTCTGAGATAGCTGAGGCAATCGGGGTGAACAAAACTCTCTAGGGATTGTGGTTTCCGCAACGTTCAGCTTCAATCCTAGGGCTTCACACTATAGCACGATCTCGAGATCCTTTCATTATTTGGGGCCTAATTTTGGGAAATTCTATAATATTAAAGCCCATTTTCAATTTGGGCTGCACCCACCCAAAAATAAGAGGATCTTCCTTTCACCCCTTTTTTTAAACTCGGCACCCCCATATTTCAATAATGTCCAACTTGCCTTTAATGTGGAGGGAAAAAATCTGGATAAAAATTTGGTAGTTGAATCAAAAAAACGGTGTTGATCAAGATATTCAATAATGTATGCGAAATATCTGGTGCACCATATTTTTACAAATATCTGGAATTTTTGCGTGATACCGATTTTTTTTTTAATCCGAGAACTACCAGATATTTAGTCCATACTTGAAAATTTTGGTAGTTATAAAAGAGTTCACAAACAGCTACGATTTTGCCGACACTTTTAAGTCATCAAAAGTGAGAAGACACTTCTAAGAATCATAACTTGCTCATTTTTTATCATTTTGCGCCCATTATTTTTTTCATATTAATCTTGAATGAGTCTACTTTAAATCATCTTTGAAGATCAAGAACAAATTTTGAGTGGAAGATCATGAAAGAAGGAGAAACATTAGAGGTCATTTCAAGATGCATAGGTTTTAAGGCATGTCGTGTATGCAAGACTGACCACAAGCCCAAATTGCTCAATTTTAAATTTCTCTCGCATATATTTTGGCTATAAGCTTATTTTTATATTTTTTTACAACTTTCGTGGTGGAACTTTTGATCAATTCAAGCTCTAAAGTACTCATTTGAGTCATACATAAAAGTGTTTGATGAAATAACCTCACAAGATTGCCTTATTTTTGTCCAAGTTGACAAAGGCATATCTCTTAATTCATGAGGCCTATGGAAGTGATTCTTTTGTCATTGTGTTCATCTTGATAAGGAGTATTTGGCTCAAATAAAATCTCAAAATGCACACACCAATTTCTTGGAGCCTAAGGTTGAAGTGAGCAACCCAAAAATGTCAAAGTTGCTAAAGTTGGCTAAGTGTTTTGTGCATTAGTTTTCATCACTTTGAGGAGCCATAACTTTTTATACAAGAATCCAAATGGAAGCTTTCAAAGCTCATTGTCAAGCTTGATTACTCAGTTTTCCAAAGAGTTCAAGATTGCACCATAAAGGTCCCTACATTACTTGCTCCATGGTTCTAAAGTTGGTACCTTGAAGTTGAAGTTTCCACTTAAAATCAAAAGTGCATTTGATTAATGTGGCTTCTAATCACCAAATTGATGGCGTGTTTTCCACATAAACATGATTAGAAAATGTGTTTGAGTCATTTAGGAGGCCAAAACTCATCATTTGCTTGAGTTTTGAATAGTTGCAAGTCATACTTTTAAGGTGACGCTAGGTTGGCACGATTTCAAGGATTCTCGATCCTTCTTGCACGTATGAGCTCACCATTCACTTCCCATATAAAGATAGGCCATATTCCATTCATTTTAAAAGAAGCTTTAATAGCTAATTAACCCCTTCTAAGATTACATTTGAACTCTTAAGCTTGAATTTCGTTTTTGCTATTCCACCCTTCAATCACTCAAAAACTCCTCTCAATTAGCTTCATTGAACTTCTCTGAAGCTAACCAGATCATTTGCAAGAAGAATCATGCCTTGAATCAAGCTTACCAACTCCATTTTTAGAGCTTCCAAGTTGAGCTTCAACAGGTAGATTTCTACATAAATTCTCTTCAAATTTCTTGCTACAATGTAGCTCTTAGTTCACTGATACTCATAACCTCATTCATTTGTAATTGTAAGTGCATTTGGTTGATTAATTTTTAAGAATTTGAATTTTAAACTTGTATGGTTTTCTTCAAATCGAGTGAGTTACACTTTGAATAAATGTTTCGCGATGATGTGGTTAAGATCGTCCTAGAGAGACGAACACAGTGATACCATTAGCACTTGATTTGGTTACCTCTTGCGCAACCTTCGATTTCTGCCAATTTCTTCAGATTTTTTAAGCTTGAGGTTGAAGATGATGTGTTGGCATCATCCACCCAATGATACCGTGCTAAACATTTTAATTTCATTGGTTTGGATTTTATGCGCTTGGTGTGTTGCTTTAATGAGGGTTCATGGTGTTCAGCGCTATCCAGGTCCATTGGATTAGCCACATCATTTAATGAAACGAGATCCAACGCGCCACATATTTTCTAATTTAAATCCTTTTTCTTGTTTTTTTTTTATTTTATTTCATAATGATCGAAAGGAATTTATCTGGACAGTTGGTTTTGTTTTGATCTATTCCCCTCCCTCTTCATCTCAATCTCATTCTTGTTTTTATTTGATATTTTACATGTGTTGCAAGTCTTTGGAGAATGATCTTATATATCATTTCTCTAACTTTTTTTGAAACACATAAATCGTTATTGACTAGCCTCGTTGTAGGATGACTTCTATATAAGTTACATGGCGATTTCTTAACACAGCGTTAATTTTGTCCCGTATATATTTATAAGCCTAGGGATGGTTGATTATTTGACAATTGGCTCAATACCTTTGAAAACTTGTTATTAGGAGGTTTTGGTCTTATCAATCCTCCAATGAGTTTTCATCAACTTTGACCTAAGTTCATTATTCAACCATTATTGATCATTCACTTTGACAACTAACTTCTAATCACTAACCTCTAACTTTACTTTTATGCTTCTTTGGCTATTTTTCTTTATTATGTTTTCTGTTTTATTTTATGCTTTACTTTACTATTTCTCATTCATTATCATGTTTATGTTTATGTTTATTTTTCCTTTGTCCGTTTGGACATATGTTTATGCTTATGCACTTTTTCCTTTTGTCTTTTTGAACTCATATTTTGTTCTTAAAACATTAATAATCTACTTGAATCATAAAAACTTAAGGCTCTCTTGGACTATGGTTACTATCCCTTGGCATTTTGGAGTTTTGGACCTCTTGGACTTAGTAGCAGGATCCTTGTTACCTCGAGACCTCTCGACCTTGTGTTATTTTATTTGTTATGCTTGTTTGAAGTCCTTGGAGTTTACTCCAAGGCATTGGGAATTTTATCTGTGTGCAGGTATCGTGTTTGTTATGAAAAGGCTTTACATGCTATGTTAATGCAAGTTCATTTGGGACAAAACCAAGATTTGTGAAGCTGTGCTTAAATGAGATTACTATCTTGGAGCTTTGGTTATCTGGTTCAAGTTCCTTGTTTGCTATGTTGGTTGAGTTAAATCCAAAGGAAGGGAATGCTTATATTGACTTTATGTCAAGTGTTGGATTCTTGATTGGATAGGTTGTTCTTGTCCTTAGCTTTTATTTTATGCTTTAGGATAGTCCCTTCATCTCCTCCCATCTTGTTAAATTTTCAAAACTTCTCCCTCTCTTTTCAAAATTTTCTTATGTTTGCAAATTTCTTTTAAACTCTTTTGATAAAGCTTTCTTTAAAAATATTTTGCCTTTTATGGCCGTTCTTTTTAAAATCCTTTTTTTCTAAAAAAGTTTAGACATAAATGATTATTTTAGTGAAGATGTTATTCCCCAATATATTGATATTGATTGATATAATTGATTCTTTTCCACTTGAAAGAGTTAGTGGCATACTTGTTTTTATCCAAGTTGGAGTCCTTCATTTCATTTGTGATGCAAAGAATCCATTTGTTCTCATGATCAAGAATGATTGGCTGAGTTTTCTCTCCTATGATGGTAAAGTGTCTATCCTATTTTAAAACAAATCTTTTGTTTCCCTTTTAAGTGGAACTACATTTGCTCTGAATTGTCCATTGTACTCAGGAGGTATGTAGGCACAAGATGTTATGTCTTGTCGAGCATAATTTTAAAACCAAACAAAACTCTCTTTTGCTTACAACTTTCTTTTTTTAACACAGATTTACAAAAAGGTTCCTATGGAGTACCACAGATGTGAGGGATGCTAATACATTCCCCTTACATAATTAACCCCCGTACCTAAGATCTCTGCTTTGTTTTAATAGTTTTTGAACTTAAAAACTTCTTTGGGTTTTATTTCGCTCTTTTTCTCTTTTCCCTTGGAAACAATAAAGTGCAGTAACGATTTTCACTAAAATAACGAGTCAAGTTAATCAATGACTTTGGTCTCAATTTTTTCCCGCTACAGAAAATTGGCGACTCTACTGTGGAGTAGTCCTCTAAGTGGGTTAAGTCTATTTTTGTTTATTTGTGTATATTGTTATCTGTATATATTATTGTGCGCTTTGTCTGTTAGTTTTTTTTTTGGCTGCTTGGTAATAAAGGGATTGATATCCCCTATGTGAGATAAGTCTTATACCCGGACTTGAGTGTACATTAAGATAGGATGATGGTATAATCATTTTGGCTTATGTGGAGTTAATCCTTAGTAAGCTGACTTGAGACCCCCCCCCCCCAACTCAGTAGATGTCTCCTTGAAAGTGGTGATGCTGAACAAGTCAATTGTAAAAGCATTGTCGTTTTCAACCTAAGAACACGAGAAACTGAGGACCTCTTGTCCCTTTTAGGACGTAGTGTGGAGACTATTTGGATGTAAACCTGATTTAGTTGTTACACGATATGTAACACCCTAAATTCTAGATTAATTATTTATTTAATTAATTTAGCATGAATATATGATGTTTTGGTGTTTTTATGTGAGTTATTGTGAAGCATTTAATATAAATTATGTTTTAGTGATTTTTGTGAAGTATTTGATATACATGATGTTTTGATGAATATGATGGTTTGTGATGATCTGTGATGTTTGAGGGTATGATGACTTATGTGATGTTTTGATGATTCATGTGATGTTGTGGTGGTTTGTGTGATGCTTAGGTGTATTGAGGGACTCTGGAGTATTTTAGAATAATTTAAAATAATTAGAATAATTAAGTAGAATTATTTTAATTAGAAAAATATAATAATATTGGTGTTAGAGGTGATGAGGGTAAAATAGTCAATTGTAAGATATTAAGTGAGGGCAAGAATGGAAAACCCATATTAGGGGTCCAAGGGGCAAGTTTGACATAAGAGCAATAGGGATTGAGAGAACGTATTATTTTGGAACGATCGTAAAAGTGAGAAGAGACTTGGAGGGAGCTAGGACATAAAGAACCAAGAGGAGATTCTTGTGGAATTCGACAGAACACGAGAAAGAGAACCAATTGCTAGATACAATCTAAGGTCAAGGGGTTATCTTGATTATTATAATTGGTTTAAAGTTTAGGTAGTTGTGGGTTTGTGTGGGGTTTTGACTTTTGATGATAATCAGGTTGAATTGCAATTGTATGTGTAGGATTTGAGAATGGAAATTCTAGGTTTTAAATGCTTTGGTTTTGATTTGAATCCATAAAATTGATGTTTGAATCATTTTTCTATGTTAGTAATTGGTACTTAAATATTGTGTTAATGATATGTAAAGTTGGGTTGTTGATATGAGAGGAGCGGGTATGTTGGGATATGTTGGAAAGGGCTTTAGAATGAAGAAAATTGAGTATTTTCATCACAGGTTATATGGTAATCGTTCACCAGTTATTAGTAATCGATTACCAGCTTAAACATTGAGTTTTTTTTAGTTTTCTGGTGCAGTAATCGATTACCGCAGTCTAACAGCGAATATTTTTAAGCAAAACTAAAAATGCCATAACTTTTGAACCGTAAGTCCAAATCAAGAATCGTTCGAAGCGTGAGAAAGCTAACGTGATATTCTTTTCAATAAAAATGGTTTCAGGTTCTGGGAATAAATTTAATTTGTGTGTAATGAGTTGTTGTGGCATTGGTGTATTACGTCGGTGTTTGTAGTTTTGTTAAAACTTTGAAAATTAATAACTTTTGACTCGGGTGTCCGTTTGACGGCCATTTGGACCGTTGGAAAGCTAAAAATATTTTCTATAATATGAAAATAATGTGGAATACAGTGAATGATTATTTGATGGAGGCTTATGCCTTTTGTGTGGAAATAGCCTTGTACATTCATATTACGTTGTGTTATGAAGTGTTTGACGTTACTATGATAATATTATGTTGTATTGTGATATGTTTGATGTTATACGAAGTGTTTGAAGTTGTTACGACAGAATATGAGGTATTGTGAAGTATGTGATGATGTTATGGCGAGTATATGAATGATGATGCGTTTTGACTAGTCGTGGTTATGTTTTCTTGTGTTGTTGATGTTTATTGTAATTTTCGTGTTTTGGGACGATTTAGTCGGTATTAGTTCGGGATAGTGGATCGATATTTAATCGAAAATTTTAATATTTTTAGTATTAAAAATATTAATAAGTTAATATTTAGCGTTTTGAGAATTTTCTGAGTAATTAAGATTAGACCGGAAATATGAGACATTGAGTATTAAGGGGTATATTTTATTAGGCCCATTTGTGTGTTAATTATTTATTTAATTGTTATGTGATATAATAATTAATATAATTAATTGATTTTGCGTATATGAGTTAACTGAACATAGGAATGGAGAACATCACGAAGGGGGTGGATACAAATAATTTTGAGCCTAAAAATCCTTTGTTTTCTAAAAACCGTGAACTCGGCCAAATTACAACCCTTAAAAGTCCTAATTGAAGTAGGGTTTATTTTGAAAGCGCACTCCATTGAGATAGCGTTTAACTGACTCCCAATGAAACTTGATACACATTTATGTTGGTATCGTATGCTTGCTTTATCTTCCATATGCAAAAATCGAGGTTGTGTCAACTAGTGATTCAGTCACAAAAGGTCGCAACCTCATTTCATAAAAAGTTTTAAAACTTCAAGACTAACACAGGCTTTGCATTAGAATTATCATTCTTAGAATTAACATCCTTTTGCATACAAAACATCTGCTTAAACATCAAAAAAAAAATTTCAGAATGAGAATCAGTGAGTAACTTGATCATGTCAAAGTACAAAAGACTTGAGAACTCTGAGGAGTAAAAGCCAATCATTTCAAATGTTGACCATCAAGGGGCAAGTTATCCAAAGAACTCCGTTGGGCATGAACAGTTAATGCTTTCCTTGATTACCTTGAAGGGAAGAGTTTGAAGACTCCGTTGAGCGTGGTAAAGTTGTTTCCATGTCTGTTTGACTTCAAAACAAAGAAAGCTTGAGGATTCTAGTAAGATGTACCTAATCAGGGGCAATTGAATCGAGGTTTGACCTCTCGAATTTGGCATATCTGGGGCAATCAAGTCGAGGAATCTCTCAAATCCAACCAATCTGGGGCAGTTACGTCGAGATTTGACAAATCTCTCCAAAGATCCATCGGGGCAAATTCCTCCATAAGTCACGAAGCTTGGGGCACAATTCTGAGTTTTTTTGTCGCTCCAGGACCATAGGAGTTTATTTCTCCTAGAATCTTGGTCTCTCCCCAAGCATGGAGTTTATTTCTCCCGAGAGTTTGTTCCATTCCTCAAGCATAGGAGTTTATTTCTCCTAGGAGTTGTCCTACTTCCCTAATCAAGGCTCCTTATCTGGATTCCTCATCCCCAACATGGTGAATCAAGGGAATCTCCTCAAGCTGAAAATCCTCCAAGCAGTGGCACATGGTGAGAAGTCAGAAATCATTCTTCAAGTCAAGGAAAAGTGCATCTTACAAATCAAAGTCCAATATCTATTGGCACCTCCACATGGTCCTTAACACTAAGGGGATTCTCCCTAGTGTTTACCTCACTAATGCCTTTATTTGGCACTCTGCATATAGTATTCACTGCATATAACATTGCATCCTCAAAAGCGTAGCATATCCGTCAAAGCGGATCATTACGCCATAGAAAAATTCAAACATGCATACAAAGCATAAGCCAGATAATACAAATCATCCCTCAATCAAGATGACGATACTCCCCCATATAAAAAGTTGTCCTTACAAACTCCGATTGATATCTGCTACCACATTACAAATCTCCCCAAGCCACGGTGCCAATACCTGGTATCCTCAATCCCCAAAAGAAGTCTCATTTTCTCTCTCCAACATGGATCGGATGCAATGTCTTTCTTCGTCAGAATCGTTGTCTCCGAGGTTATTTCCCGTATGCTGCGTGCAGATTAGAGCGTGAATGAGGGTGGGCATTCAACCCATCTCATTTTTCAATCATTTGGATAACCATACTTGGTGTGTGGCAATTCGAACGATTGCCGCTCTTGAAGAGTTACACCCCGCCTTTGGCCTGGGGGATCAATGTAATTCTTATGCTTCGCAAGCATCAATATCTCCGTAATCTCCAATGGTTACTATCATCTTCTTATCGAGTCTAGGCGTTACTAGTCTCGTCGTGGTTATTTCCCGCATACTGCATGCAATTAGAGTGCGAATGAGGGTGGGCATTCAACCCATCTAATTTTTCAAGCGTTTGAATAAACCATACTTGGTGTGTTGCAATTCGAACGATTGCCGCTCTTGAAGAGTTACACCCCGCCTTTGGCCTGAGGGATTAATGTAATTCTTATGCTTCGCAAGCATCAATATCTTCGTGATTACGTCTTTTGATCGAGTCTAGTCGTCACTAGTCTCCGTGATCCCTTCCCCCGTACGGGAAAACTTTTCAAGTCCAACCACCGTGTTGTCAAAGCCCAGTTCCTAACCTGGCAAACCCTTTCAAAGCCCAGTTCCTAACCTGGCAAACCTCTTTCAAAGCCCAATTTTCAACTTGGCAAACCATTTCAAAACCGAACCCCGATGTTGAGTCTTAGATCGTACGAGGTCCTGAAGATCGTACGAGGTCTTCTCCCGATGTTGAGTCTTAGATCGTACGAGGTCTATTCTGTCCTGAAGATCGTACGAGGTTTTCTCCCGATGTTGAGTCATAGGTCGCACGAGATCTTTTCCTTTCAGTTTTGAGGATCGTACGAGGTCTTCTCCCGATGTTGAGTCATAGGTCGCACGAGATCTTTTCCTTTCAGTTTTGAGGATCGTACGAGGTCTTCTCCCGATGTTGAGTCATAGGTCGCACGGGATCTTTTCCTTTCAGTTTTGAAGATCGTACGAGGTCTTCTCCCGATGTTGAGTCTTAGGTCGCACGAGATCTTTTCCTTTCAGTTTTGAAGATCGTACGAGGTCTTCTCCCGATGTTGAGTCATAGGTCGCACGAGATCTTTTCCTTTCAGTTTTGAAGATCGTACGAGGTCTTCTCCCGATGTCGAGTCTTAGGTCGCACGAGATCCTTTTCTGTTTTTGTCCTGAAGGTCGCACGAGATCTTTTCTTTCCTCTTTTGTTGTCGAGTCGATGTTGAGTCGTGGATCGCACGAGATCTATTTCCTTTCAGTCATTGTTTCATGAAACATTTCCTTTGGGAACCTTGTATTGGCACCTTGGCTACGTTACAAGCTACCCCGTTTCAACCCCTTACCATAAATTCTTCCACCAGAAAAAATAAAAATTTCTCTTTCCCCAGCAGATATCAAAACAAAAAAATAATAAGGATAACATTTACACCATCTTTTCTTCAGTACAAATTTCAGGTCTTGATATTTAATCTTCTTCTACCTTGAATGTTCGAAAGGCTAGCACCAATCTCACCTTCAGGTTTAAGACGATTAAATAGGGGCAGCTGTCATACCCCAAATTTGTCCTACCCCTTTACTTTCATCTGGCTTAGGCTTTTTCATTCATGTGCATATCTCCATTAGGACATTAACATGACCCATTCATTCATTAATCAATAAATTTGACTTTCGATCAAGGATCTTGGAAAATATGGTTTCTACTTCTCTCCGGCTTGATTCATCCGTTCAGTCTTTGGGCATTGGATTGTCGAATTAAGAGGTTCAATTGAGGATCTTAGGAGCTAGGGTTTGTTCCCTCTCAAGCATCTCAAGTTACTTTTTCTTCAGCAATGTGCACCTAAGGCAAAGGGATTGAGGTTTCTCATTCATCATGATTGGACTTATTGACATTCATCAACTGAGGCTATTTTGTTTAAAGTCTAATGTTATCTGAGGCTTATGAAGTGAGTAATAAGTCATGCTACAAGGCATATGAAACAGGAGTTTCTCTATGGTTCGAAGCATGTCCTTCGGTTCGATTCTCGTGACCAATAACGCAAGTTTCTTCATCAAAGTTTGGGTGGGGGATTCATTAAAAATTAATTTGAAGTTCGTGACGCATTAACACATCATCATTTTGATTCAAGTGTAAAGTGTTCAAGTTACAAATATCATCCCTATTTCTTCATTCAAGGCATCCAATTCCATTGATTGGTCACCATTTTTCATTCAAGAAACTACTTGGCAGTATCCATACATTCCAAGGAAAAGCCACACTTCAGTAGCACACATTCATAACAATTACATCATTACACCAGCATGCATATAATACACAAAAATCCATCACAAAGTCGAGACTCGAATTCTATTACATGTTTCATCACTAAACTACAGGTTAAACCATATTTCATCACCATTACATAGAAATTACAAAAAAGTCTTGGCTTCGTCTTCATCCTTCACGGCAATTCATGCTTCGTCAACGAAGGTGACTCAATGCTTATAATACGCCGACACCAAGTCCGTAACGGGATCGCAACTCACTTTTGAAGTTAATTTGAACGCTGATCCAAGCTTCACCGTTTTCGTACATGCCAAACTGCCACCCGAACTTGCCGCCTCCACCATACCATACCTTCATAGTTCCAACTTACACAAGCCACATAAACATCTTAAGACATCCTCTTAAACTTGCTTACCATTGCTAAGGTTCATCAAGTTTCAATCATGATCATCCCTGTATCCATAACCACCAAACTAACTTCCAACAGAATTCTAACCTCCCTATAGCTAACTTCCAATGTCCATGTAACAAACCCATTAACCACCTTCATGTTCTCATAACTACAATAAACAGCTACTGCCATATACATCAACCACACAAATACCCTAACCTTCAGTCAGTTAACCAACCATACAAAGTTCATTCCTATCAAACAATTCCAAATTCTAACTATCTCCTAGTTTGCCATTTAAAACAGCAACCAACCCTGCACTCATCAACAAAATCGGTTCGGACAAAAAGAGATTCAAGGCAAAATGAACTCAACCAAATCCAGTAGAAGAAAACCGAGCAACGTCATCCCTGCATCTAAAAGTGAACCTCACCCGTTTCTTGTCCTTCATGAAATCCCACATACAGAAAATAGAAGAAACCGGACCTGTGCAACGAAATAAATCAGTTCAAAAACCAATACAAAAAATCCAGAAAAGAAACTAGTTCAATGCAACACCAGGCCAGCTTATGTTCCAAAACAAAATCACACAGCTGAAATATCAGGGTTGAACAAAGGCATCTATACAGATTTTCAACTAACAGTTACAAACTTTTTCTGTTCTAACTAATATAACTGCTACTAACTGGTTCTCTAACTAACATAAACAGTTAGCCTAACTAACAAATTCAGTTTCACATGTAACAAACTTTTACCAATCCTAACTAACTATCTACACTCCTAACAGAACCATAACTGAAAAAATCAGAATAACATAATGTAACTAACTCTCAAATCTTCACCCTCCATTCATAACAGATCCCATCCAATCTAACGGCTCTCAGTTCTCCTCCATAACTAACATTCACCTTCACCTCCTCTATAAATTCAAACTTCCCTCCACAATCCAAGGGTTCACGCCATTCACCATCCATCATCTTCATCACTCCTCTCATCTTCATCACAAACTGAACCAGTCTTCATTCTTCCCCCATCACCTTCACTTCAATCACACACACACCATCTCATTCACCACTTCATCACCATTCATCATCACATACCATCTTCTTCTCCTTCAATCTCATCATCATCGTCAACAGAAAAGAAACAGAAAATCAGAAGAGAAGAAGAATTCTCAGAACAGAAAACAAAAGAGGAAATTGGAAAAGAAACTCACCTCTAACAGAAACGTAACAAACTTCTGGATTCAATCTCCAATCCTCTCTCTTCATCCTCGAATCTTCACTCTTCGATTCAGAGAGAATCCTCAAAAATCACCACAAATCTCCATCTCTCCCTGTACAATTCTTCATCGACCTTCTTCAAATCCTCACGAAAAAGCGTCGTCTCCGAATCGATTTAGCACTTCAATCGTTCAACGCTTCAACCCCGTCACAAACCTTCGCGCAACATCAACGGTCTTCTTCACCGCGCAACAACAACGTCAAAAATACATAAATGAAATCGGCGAGAGGATGAGAGGATCGAAGAAAGATTTGACCGGAGAAGACAAAGGACATCGCCGCCGTAACTTGAGTTCGAACCGGAGGTGAGACACGTCGTGAAAGATGAATAAAGTCTGAGAGCGAGAGGCATCGGAGAAGAAACGGTTGAGAGTGAGGTGAAGAGATCATGGTGTCGCGCCTTTGAAGGCTGCCGGCGTGTACCGTCGCCGCCGTCTGTGATGAAGGAGGGAACCGAGTTCGGTTTGAAAGAATTGGGAACGCCACAAGCCATGTAACCCTAAAATCCCTTTCTTCTTTCTTCTTAATTATTTTTTTATTTTTTTATTTTTTGTTTTTTTGTTTTTTTCTTTTTTATTGGTGAATAAAATCTGAAAAAATCTGAATGCTAAATAAATCTTTGGATCAATAATCCCATGGGCCATCACGAATTGCTATGCCACACCTCTCTGGCCCGCTGCACCCCCAGTCAGAAAAATACTATAACAAAAACAGCTTTTGGGCTCATTCTACTGGGCCTTACGCCTTTGCCCTTGGAACACTAAGCCTGGCAATGCACCTCCCTGATCCATCATTGATTTTCTAGTTTGAATTAGTCAAGTTTTTTAGATGAATAATGAATAAATTTCTTTTTAGATAGATCTTAGGTTTTTTTACATAGTTTCTTCATGTTAGTTTTAGATAATAAAGTATATAAAAATCATAATCTTGTTAGATTTTTTAGGTAATAAAAATGACATAGAAAACAATAATAAAAATATTAGTTTAGGCTTATTAGCATTTAGATTTTTAGTATAATTAGGCTTGAATTAGAATTCCATTTCCCATTAAAAACTCATAAAATAGTAGCATTTTTTAGGTTAATTTTTGCACTTAATGTTGATGTGTTCCTTATATGCTTTTGTGCTAAATTTTGTATGTTTGTGTTTACCTTGTTTTTGGCCATAATTTTGGCCTATTTTGTTAATACCATTTTGAATGCTTCTTTTAGAATCGATTCCATTACCATGTTAACATTAGACTTAGACTAGAATAACAATTAGGGTAGAATGCTTAGGTTAGTCTCCCCCTTTTCATTTCTTTTTCTTTGCAACATCAAATTATCTAATAAATACTTGAATAAAAATCCCTTTAAAAAATACAAAGAAAACACTTAAAACACTAATAATCAAAGTGAAAATTCTTAAAAAGGGAATGGAACCTTGAAACATCCCTTGCTTAAGGGAATGTTCGAGTGCTTGGATCTCCCTTGCTTAAGGGTCCCATTCAGGCGTAAGTTCCCAACTTCTAAAAAACACAAACCAAAGAGTAACTCGAGTTTCCCTTGCTTAAGGGATTTCCTCGAAACGCTCAAACTCTCTCTCTTCTCTCCTTTCTTAAGGGCATTGTTATCTCTGCTCCATTGCATCCTAGGCGATCCCTTATGCAAGAGCGCGAGCGTTAATGCCGCCCAACTAAAAAACACAAAAACAAATAGAAAATCTGGAGCCGAACTACGGCGCTCTGATTCCTGAAAAGGATACGTAGGCATCAAGTCGCGGGGCTTGAACGAGCACATTTGTAAATAATTCCTTCTTTTCCCCGTATTTCTTTTTGCATTCATTCGCATGTAGACATAGACATGGTACACACCCTTTAGATAGAAACAAACATAGGTGGATACCATCGAGTACGATGGGCGCGAGGGGTGCTAATACCTTCCCCTTGCGTAACCGACTCCCGTACCTTGATTCTCTGGTCGCCAGACCCTGTTCCTTCCTATGTAGGTTATCTGATATTCCTTTCCCTTATGGGATAAATATATTGGTGGCGACTCTGTTCATTTTTCGCGAGCGTGCGACAGTTAGTTATCAACAATACGCCATCAAACAATATAAATAAAAAAACAAGCAAATAATGAGAATTCAAACGGTGAGTCAAAGTGGGCCCCTGCGCCACTGAGATAACCAATGAGGCTTGGAGAGAAGGTTGGATTTTGTTGACTAGCCACTGGAGAAAAGACACGCGTGTAGAGAGAGTCAGACTCGCTGACTGACGAATGGTACGCCTCCACGCATGCGGCTCCTGTTCATCTTCTTCGTTGAAGTTCAGCCCATGATTTTGCTACGAATTAACTTGGTATTTGCTACGAATTGGTTGCGAACGCCAATGTAGCAAACCTGCAAAAAAAACAAAATCTCAAAACACGAATAAACCGTAAGTAAAAAGAGCCCAGATCCCCTAATCGGCCCAAGGCGAGTTCATTAGTATGATCGTTTCGAGCCATAGTGGACTGTGTCGTGAAACCCGAAGCAAACTTTCTTCTTGCCCTAACAATGGCATCGTGTGGTATAGGCTTCAAAGCTTATGAATGATGGTCCAGTTCCTCTCTAAAACACCTCACAAACTCAAAACAATCATTAAACCACATTAAAACATCAAGACACGTGAAAACGCAAATCAAAAATAGTAAAAAATTATGAAAAATGAGGTATGCATGTTTACGTGATATGGGACCTGCTCTTTGGTTCTTACTTACCCTTTAATGCCTTGTGAGTGAATTGGAATGGTTTGTATGGCTTGATAACCACTGCAAGTACGAGAGCGAAAATTCAACTTACTTTGAGATTTTTGGAAACTTGGATGGAGTTCTTGGAGGCTAGGGTTCGTGAGTTTTGAGGCTGCACTTGCTGAGTATATATAATAGGAGAGATTAGGGTTGAAAGAATTGGAAAGAAATCATGTTTTGATTCAAAGGAAATTTGATTTGATTCTTGATTCAAAACTTTATTTTCTTGGTTCCATTCTATTTCCTACATGTTTTTTCACGATTTATTGGCCCTTGGATGGAGTTGGATCTGATTTGGATGAGTGAGAATATTCCATGGCATCTTTTGTCATTTAAATTATGATTTTGTTTAATTTAATTTGAATTTAAGTGAATAAATTCAAGAATAAATGAAATAATATCATAAAATAAATAATATTTGGTTCATGGGCCTCTTATAAGCTTGGTATCACGTGGGAATCTCAATTGTTAGGCCCATTACTCAAAAGTTGGAATTTTGCCATTTAGGGTTTCACACATTTTCCAAAATTTTCCCAGCTTGCATCAGTCATAACTCATTCAATATTCATCATATGGAGATGATTTAGGACTTTTTGGAAAGCCCAAGGTGTCATCTACAAGCCACTTTGGAAGCTTTTTTGCATTTGGAGATTTTATCTTAATGATATTTGCTTTGACAAAAAATAGCTTTTTGTGAACCTTTAAAAGGACCTGTAATGTTTTGGCTCATATCTCTCAAATGATGCATTTCTAGGTCTTGAGTCCAACATAAAAGTTGTAGAGAATTTAATTTCATTGAGAATGAGCTTTGGTTGGACAATTTTTGATGAACCATGTGAGAATTATGCCCACTCAGAGTTCAGTTGACTTTTCTCCTTAAAACCCTAATTTAGAAACTTTGTGTTTTGATGATTTTGGAGCTTTTCCTGATGAATCATGATAAATCCTTGATCAAATGATGAATATGATTTCAAAATGTTGATGTTGACCAAAAATCAGGAGTTTTGACTGTAGTTTGACCATAGTTGACTTTTGACCTAGCATAGTCGACCGTTGACCTTTTGGGCCATTGACTGATCAATCTTGTGAATCGAGGCTTGAGAATTGATATGGGGATTATTTGAAGCATATAGGGAACCATGAAGTCCATTTGAGGTGTCATAAATCTCATTTCCCTGAAAAGAAACAAAACCCTAGTTGGGGACCTATTACTTAGGAGAGGGATAGGCATGCCCCACTTCTTGTGTGGCCTTGAGCATCGTGTGATCATATGATTGTGAGGAATTTGCTTGAGCCAAAATACCTTGAAATATAAATGGGAAAATTTGGGGGTATGACAGCTGCCCCTGTTCAATCTTCTTAAACCTGAAGAGGTAGAGTGGCGTACTTGCCACTCGTGATCTGAAGGTGGAAGAGGATTGAACACTAAAGTACCCAAAAATTTGCACTTGCTGGCGTAGGGAGTAATGCTTATTGATTGTTTGAATGGAATTAAAGATGTAATTCAGGTGTTGATAAATTGTTATCGGAGATGGGCTAAAAGATGCCATCTAATAGAGGTGCTTGTCAGAAGTCTGGGGGGTCATGCTTCCTAGGGTGCACATATGATAGCGCTTCAAGATGTTTGGGGTTCAAGCTTCCAAATGTATATCTGGCATAGAGATTCAGAATATTCAGGGTTCGAGCTTCCGAAATACAACTGGTGTAGAGGTTCAGAACATCCGGGGGTTCAGGCTTCCGAAGCGTTTCTGGCGTAGATTTCAGATCATCCGAGGTTCAGGCTTCCGGAACATATTTGGCGTAGAGTTCAGATCATCCAGGGTTCAGGCTTCCAGAATGTTTCTTTCGTAGAATTCAGATTATCCGGGGTTCAGGCTTCCAGAACATATCTGGCGTAGATTTCAAATCATCCGGGTTTCAGGCTTCCGGAACATATCTGGCGTAGATTTCAGATCATCTGGGGTTCAGGCTTCTGGAACATATCTGGAGTAGAGTTCAGATCATCCGGGGTTCAGGCTTTCGGAACATATCTGGAGTAGATTTCAGATCATCCGGGGTTTAGGCTTCCGGAACATATTTGGCGTAGATTTCAGATCGTCTAGGGTTCAGGCTTCCGAAACATATCTGGCGTAGATGTTCAGAACATCCGGGGTCTAGGCTTCCTGAACGTGTCTGGCGTAGATAGTGTAGCATATTCGGGGTTCAAGCTTCCGGAGTATAATTGCCGTAGGTTTTCAGAAGTCTGGGGTTCAAGCTTCCAGACTGTGCACTTGATAGAGGTTGATTTGTTGATGATACTTGCTTGACCGATTGGTCGATCTAAAAGACAAAGTTAGTTTTGGGCAATGTCGTGATGCATGTATTGCACTGCGGTATGAAGTTCTCAAAATAAATGAGAATTTCGCATGCTATGATATAATATATGATGTGTAACACCCTTCTAAACCCCGCAGAAAATTTAATAATTAATTAGAGTAAAAACATATGCACAAGGGTGCCACAATTATTTAAAATAATTATATCAACTAAGGTCAAAGTCATGCTTTATTAGGAAACAATTCACCAAAAACACAATCATGTTTAACACAGCAGAATACGAAACATCATCAAATACAACCAAAATGGGATCATAATCCAACACCAAATAAATTAGATAATTTCATAAAAACTCTATAACTATCGTTCCCCAGTGTTACAGATCAGAGCATGACCGACACGACCCAACACAAACGGATAAACTCTATGAGTCATCCTCACCAAGCACTAATGCCGCTACTCTTCAATCTGAAAATGACAACATGTAAGGGTGAGTCTCATTCTCAATTAGTAAATATTATGCAATTCATAAGCAACAAGCATCATAATATACCGTTCACCCAATTATACATATTCAGATTCACATCCATTATTAAATCACACAATAATAGATTGCAACACACACTACAGAAATCCATACAATCATATTATGACAGAATGCATATGACACAACTGACACTATGCATGTGGTACCAAATAACCGTGGAATCAATCCACCTAACCGATCTACGCCTCATCGAGATACGGCCCACTGACACAATTTCCACACAATGGGAAATATGTCCACCAACGATCCAAACATCACCGGGATCCAACATCAATGCATATGAATGAATGAAACACATATAACATACTTAAAACACACCGAATCACGATGAACAACTCATCTCAACACCACATCACCGAATAAGTATGTACATGTTTTCAACATCATTCAAATAGTCATGCATCCATCACAATCATAATAACAAATCACAATCAATTCATCATCACATCAAACACATTGTCACACCTATCTCATATGCACACAATGTTCAATTCTCATAAAGTAATTAAATCTAGTTTTTTAGGAAATAAAGTCGGCTATTACCAATATTCATTATCCATCTTATAAAAAACTTAATTACTTGCACAACGCCCAAAACGGCACTAAGAAATGATTCACGGATCAAAAGATACGTTATTTTGAAGTTTGGAAAAATTTACACACAGCAAGGTTCGCTCAGCGGAGCAAGGCAGAAGCGAAACCCTTCCAACCCCCGCTCAGCGGACCTCAAGCGATGTCAAACAGAAGCGAACTACGTTGGGACCTCCGCTCAGCGGACCCCCCTCCGCTCAGCGGACCTGCGATTTCAGCAAACCCCAAGTCTGCGACAGACCCTGCGATTTCAGCAAACCCCAAGTCTGCGACAGACCCTGCAATTTCACTCCCCTTTCACCCAAAAACGATTCCAGACATCACATACAGGCATACAATCATCATATATTCAATTACACACCACAAAACATCATTTAACGCATTATTAACCAATTAGTTCATACAATTATCATCAATTCAATCCAAATTAGAACACCCTAACCTAACAATCCCAATGTCTAATTGAACCAAACCATACATCAATCTACCTATCACCTAAGACCACATAAGAGATACTAAAAGGAAGAGTCCCCCCTTACCTCGATGAATCTCTTGGATGCTCTCCTTCCAGTTTCACGTTCTTGCCTCTTTCTCTTCTCTTGCTCTTTTCACGTGTTCTTCCTTTCTCCCCAAATGGTTCCTTTCTTTCTTATTTTATGAAAATAAAATAAAATAAAATATCACAACTTAGTAAAAGGCCTAGCCAATATAGCACCCCTCTTTTACTAACATCACACCATAAGCCCAATAGCCTTTATTCCATCATTTTCCGATTAAAATACTAAATTCCAATTATTTAATTTAAATCTTAATTAAATTAATAAACTGAAATCATGGGGTGTTACAACTCTCCCCCACTAAAAGAGTTTTCGTCCTCGAAAACATACCTTAGACGAAAAGTTCCGGGTAAGAGTCCTTCATCTGGCTCTCTAACTCCCATGTAACATTTCCACCGGCTGGTCCTCCCCAAACCACTTTCACCGTTGCTATATCTTTACCTCGCAACTGCTTCACTTTACGATCTTCAATCCTCATAGGTAACGTCTCTACAGTCAGATTATCTCGCACCTGTATATCATCTACCTGAATCTCATGAGACGGATCCGTAATGTATTTCCTCAACTGAGATACGTGGAACACATCATGCAAATTAGCGAGTGCAGGCGGTAAAGAAACCTGATAAGCAACCTTTCCAATCTTCTTAGTAATCTGAAATGGACCAATGAAACGCGGAGTTAACTTCTTCGACTTCAAGGCTCTCCCAATACCAGTCATCGGAGTAACTCGCATGAATACATGATCTCCTTCCTTAAATTCAATATCCTTCCTTCTTTTGTCATGGAAACTCTTCTGACGACTCTGAGAAGCTCTCATCTTTTCCTGAATCATCTTGATCTTTTCTGTAGTTTGTTGCACAATCTCCGGTCCAACCACCGTATTTTCTCCAGATTCGTACCAACACAAAGGAGTTCTACATCTCCTACCATACAATGCTTCAAACGGAGCCATACCAATACTCGAATGATAACTATTGTTGTAGGTAAACTCAACCAAAGGTAAATAACTATCCCAAGCACCACCTTTTTCTAATACACAAGCTCGTAACAAATCCTCTAACGATTGAATCGTTCTCTCCGTCTGTCCATCTGTCAGCGGATGATAAGCAGAACTCAACCTCAACTTAGTACCTAAGGCTTCCTGCAATCCTGCCCAAAACTTAGAAGTAAATCTCGGATCTCTATCCGACACAATACTAGCTGGAACACCATGCAAACTCACTATCTTCTCAACATACAACTGAGCCAACTTCTCCATCGGATAATCCATTCTTATTGGAATAAAGTGAGCAGATTTCGTCAACCGGTCTACAATAACCCAGATAGAATCACAATTCTTGCTCGTTCTAGGTAAACCAGATACAAAGTCCATAGAAATTCCATCCCACTTCCAATCGAGAACAAACAACGGTTCCATCAACCCAGACGGTTTCTGATGCTCAATTTTCGACTTTTGACAAATTAAGCAAGCATAAACAAACTCAGCAATTTCCTTCTTCATTCCAGGCCACCAAAATAGCTTCTTCAAATCATGATACATCTTGGTAGCACCAGGATGAATGCTCAATCCACTCCGGTGTCCTTCTTCCAAAATACTCTTTCTGATCTCAGCAACATCGGGTACACACACTCGGTCTCCAAACCTTATAACACCATTCTCGTCAATTCGGAATTCACCTCCTCGACCTTGGTTAATCAATGTCAACTTATCTACCAACCCAACGTCAGATTTCTGTCCGTTTCTAATTTCCTCAAGGATACTATTAGTTAACTTTAACATCCCCAACTTAACGCTATTAGAAGTACTTTTGCATACTAAACTCAAATCTCGGAATTGCTCAATTAAATCCAATTCTCGCACCATTAGCATAGAAATATGCAATGACTTCCTGCTCAATGCATCAGCAACAACATTTGCTTTACCAGGATGGTAATTCAAACCGAAATCACAGTCCTTCAAAAATTCTAACCATCTTCTCTGTCTCATATTGAGCTCTTTCTGATCGAAGAGATACTTCAGACTCTTATGGTCGCTGAATACCTCAAATCGAGAACCATAGAGATAATGTCTCCACAACTTTAACACAAACACCACAGCCGCCAATTCCAAATCATGAGTCGGATAGTTCTTCTCATGAATTTTCAACTGTCTTGAAGCATAGGCCACTACCTGCTTATCTTGCATCAAAACACAACCTAAACCCATCAGTGAAGCATCACAGTACACATTGAAAGACTTCTCTGGATTAGGCAAAATTAAGATCGGAGCACTTGTCAACCTCTTCTTCAACTCTTGAAAACCTTTTTCACATTCTGAATCCCATACAAATACTTGTCCTTTTCTTGTTAACTTAGTCATTGGTAATGCCAACTTCGAAAATCCCTCAATGAACTTTCTATAGTAACCTGCCAGACCAAGAAAACTACGAATCTCTGAAGCATTCTTCGGCGTCTCCCACTAAGATACAGCTTCTACCTTCATAGGATCCACTGCGATACCGTCCTTCGTAATTACGTGGCCAAGAAAACTTACTTCCTTCAACCAGAATTCACATTTAGACAATTTCGCATACAACTTCTTCTCTTTCAATAACTCCAATACCACTCTTAGATGCTCTGCATGTTCTTCATCACTCTTCGAGTAAATTAGAATGTCGTCAATGAACACTACTACGAACTTGTCAAGATACGGGTGAAATATCCTGTTCATATACTCCATGAAAACACCAGGTGCATTAGTAACACCAAATGGCATAACAGAATATTCATAATGTCCATACCTCGTTCGGAATGCCGTCTTCTGAATATCTCCCGCCTTCACACGAATTTGATAATATCCAGACCTCAAATCAACCTTGCTAAATACACAAGCTCCAACCAACTGGTCCATCAAATCATCAATCCTCGGCAAAGGATATCGATTTTTGATTGTCACCTTGTTCAGTTGTCTATAATCAACACACAGCCTCATTGAACCTTCTTTCTTCTTAACCAACAGTACCGGCGCACCCCACGGTGACACACTAGGACGAATAAACTTCTTCTCCAACAATTCTTCTAACTGTTTCTTTAGTTCAGCCAATTCTGATGCCGACATGCGATACGGTGCCATCGACACAGGACTAGTTCCAGGAATCAATTCTATAGCGAACTCCACTTCTCTTTCAGGTGGCAACTCACTAACATCTTCTGGAAACACTTCTAGATATTCATTCACTACCCGTAGCTCACCAGTATTATCGCCCCCTGTCACCTCCATCGAAGAACACAACATAAATACCACTGCTCCATCATTGACAGCTAAATTCATCTGTTTGACTGACATAGTCAAATCCTCAACACTAACCTCTTCAGGAAAGATAACCGTCTTCGTAAAACAATTGATATGAACTCGATTAAATTGCAACCAGTTCATCCCCAAAATGACGTAAAGTCCTTCAAGAGGAAGGCAGACTAAATCCATTCCAAACTTTCTACCAAATATGTCAACAGGACAGTTCAAACAAGCAGAAGAAGTGGTTACTGAACCCGACGCAGGAGTGTCAATAACCATGCTTCCATGAATAACAGATATTTCTAATCCCAATCGTTTAGCACAATCCAATGAAATGAACGAATGAGTCGCTCCAGTATCTATAATAGCAACTAAAGGTGTGTCATGGATAAAACACGTACCTTTAATTAGACGATCTTCTGGAGTAGTCTCTGACCCAGACAAAGCAAAGACCTTTCCACCAACCTGATCCTTCTTTGGTTTAGTGCAGTACGGACTGATGTGACCCTCTTCGCCGCAATTGTAGCAAGTCACAATCTTCATCCTACAATCTGAAGCAATATGACCCGCCTTACCACACTTGAAGCATTTCTTCTCTCCACCCTTGCACTCATTCCTCCTATGCCCAGTCTCTCCACAGTTGTAGCACCTAACGGGAGCACCAGAATCTCCCCCACTAGGCCTCTTCCAATCCCCAGCTCTAGGATTTCCTCTACCATATGGCTTACCTCTATCCATAGGCTTCTTACCTTTCTTGTCAACCAACTCGCGAGAGTGAGATGACTTCAGCTTAAGGTTATCCTCCTCGAAGATCCTACTACAGTCCACCAAATCGACAAATCGCCGAATTCTCTGGTACCTAATTCCTTGCTTGATCTCATCACGAAGACCATTCTCGAACTTGATACACTTTGAGAATTCACTAGCCTCGTCATTGTTGTAGTGAACGTAGTACTTCGCCAACTCGACAAATTTCGAAGCATACTCTGGTACCGTCATATTACCCTGAGTCAGCTCCAAAAATTCAATCTCTTTCCTGCCTCGAACGTCTTCAGGAAAATACCTCCTCAGAAACTCTTTCTTGAACACAGCCCAGGAGATAGCTACACCATCAGCATCCAATTCAGCCCTGGTAGCCATCCACCAATCATCAGCTTCTTCGGACAACATATGAGTACCATACCTCACTTTCAGGTTCTCAGCACAATCGATGACTCTGAAAATCCTCTCGATCTCCTTAAGCCATTTCTAAGCACCTTCAGGATCATGTGTGCCCTTGAACAACAGAGGATTGTTCCGCTGGAAACTGTTCAGCTGCCTGTCAGCACCAATACCAGCTCCATTGACATTCCCTCCCAGTACCCCAACAATCATGCCCAGAGCCTCTGCAATTGCATCGTCATTTCTTCCTCCTCTTCCGGCCATTGTTCTGCTAAATATCAAACAATATTCATTAGAACAAGATGTATCGATAGTGTCAACCTTACACTATTCGCATACGAGGGCTTAACTGACACTAAGACTCTGACTCAAACGACCGACTATGCTCTGATACCACTATTGTAACACCCTTCTAAACCCCGCAGAAAATTTAATAATTAATCAGAGTAAAAACATATGCACAAGGGTGCCACAATTATTTAAAATAATTATATCAACTAAGGTCAAAGTCATGCTTTATTAGGAAACGATTCACCAAAAACACAATCATGTTTAACACAACGGAATACGAAACATCATCAAATACAACCAAAATGGGATCATAATCCAACACCAAATGAATTAGATAATTTCATAAAAACTCTATAACTATCGTTCCCCAGTGTTACAGATCAGAGCATGACCGACATGACCCAACACAAACGGATAAACTCTATGAGTCATCCTCACCAAGCACTAATGCCGCTACTCTTCAATCTGAAAATGACAACATGTAAGGGTGAGTCTCATTCTCAATTAGTAAATATTATGCAATTCATAAGCAACAAGCATCATAATATACCGTTCACCCAATTATACATATTCAGATTCACATCCATTATTAATTCATACAATAATAGATTGCAACACACTACAGAAATCCATACAATCATATTATGACAGAATGCATATGACACAACTGACACTATGCATGTGGTACCAAATAACCGTGGAATCAATCCACCTAACCGATCTACGCCTCATCGAAATACGGCCCACCGACATAATTTCCACACAATGGGAAATATGTCCACCAACGATCCAAACATCACCGGGATCCAACATCAATGCATATGAATGAATGAAACATATATAACATACTTAAAACACACCGAATCACGATGAACAACTCATCTCAACACCACATCACCGAATAAGTATGTACATGTTTTCAACATCATTCAAATAGTCATGCATCCATCACAATCATAATAACAAATCACAATCAATTCATCATCACATCAAACACATTGTCTCACCTATCTCAAATGCACACAATGTTCAATTCTCATCAAGTAATTAAATCTAGTTTTTTAGGAAATAAAGTCGGCTATTACCAATATTCATTATCCATCTTATAAAACACTTAATTACTTGCACAACGCCCAAAACGGCACTAAGAAATGATTCACGGATCAAAAGATACGTTATTTTGAAGTTTGGAAAAATTTACACACAGCAAGGTTCGCTCAGCGGAGCAAGGCAGAAGCGAAACCCTTCCAACCCCCGCTCAGCGGACCTCAAGCGACGTCAAACAGAAGCGAACTACGTTGGGACCTCCGCTCAGCGGACCCCCCTCCGCCTAGCGGACCTGCGATTTCAGCAAACCCCAAGTCTGCGACAGACCCTGCGATTTCACTCCCCTTTCACCCAAAAACGATTCCAGACATCACATACAGGCATACAATCATCATATATTCAATTACACACCACAAAACATCATTTAACGCATTATTAACCAATTAGTTCATACAATTATCATCAATTCAATCCAAATTAGAACACCCTAACCTAACAATCCCAATGTCTAATTGAACCAAACCATACATCAATCTACCTATCACCTAAGACCACATAAGAGATACTAAAAGGAAGAGTCCCCCCTTACCTCGATGAATCTCTTGGATGCTCTCCTTCCGGTTTCACGTTCTTGCCTCTTTCTCTTCTCTTGCTCTTTTCACGTGTTCTTCCTTTCTCCCCGAATGGTTCCTTTCTTTCTTATTTTATGAAAATAAAATAAAATAAAATATCACAACTTAGTAAAAGGCCTAGCCAATATAGCACCCCTCTTTTACTAACATCACACCATAAGCCCAATAGCCTTTATTCCATCATTTTCCGATTAAAATACTAAATTCCAATTATTTAATTTAAATCTTAATTAAATTAATAAACTGAAATCATGGGGTGTTACATGATGCATGGGACATGCATGTAGATGCATGATGTATGGGTATGCATATGTAGGTGCATGTTGGTAACTCTGTATAGTCGCTTCTTTGCAGGGAAAATAAATCCCTATTTATTGTTGGAGATGATAAGAACATGATTGTATTGCGGATTCCTACTTTCTGTGCAAGAATACTCAGTTGTGGATTTCTGACCTCTGCTTGGGGCATACATCCTTGTAGGAGAATAACTTATTCCTTGAGGAACGCTTTGTGGGGATATTTTCATACTGTTGGCTCTGGGAGGACGTCTGGATGACTTGGATGTTATTTGATTGCTATTCTTGTTTCTATATATGAATATATATGAATCTTTTGGTAAACATTAGTCATATTCAAAATGCATATGTTCATTTAAAATTATCACTAGACGTTTACGTATTCAAAAAAGAGAAAGTGAAAAAGTGAAGAAGTGGGCTTGAAACAAACTTTATTGATTTGAAAAAAAGCCATAAACAGGCGAATTAGTACAAGGAGACAAAATTCCTGGTAAGAGGAAATTGTTGTACAATTTTTGAAAAGAAGTACAAAGTGAAAAATAAAGAAAACAGCTATGTGGAAACGATCTCATTGGGTTTCAATCGAATTATTGCCATTATGTCTTCGAATATCTCATCCCTCGCTTGTTGGAAGAAAACGACTGTATTGATTAGTTCCTTATGATTCTGGCCTTGATAACAAGGCTAACCGGGGACTGATAAGTGATCCAATGGGACATAGTCGTACGCTTTAATCCCTAACTTTGTCCTAGACCACCTTTTCAGGTTTTTAGCCTATCGGGATACCCTTTTTTGCCCAAGCTGCCTTTTCAGGTTTTCGACTTGCCGGGTGTACATTTCTTATGTCCACATTCACAGGGTGCGGGAAATCTTCATCGTCCATTGTGGTAAGTATCATGGCTCCGTGTAGCGGGGAAAATCTGATATCGAAGCCATGGGATTGACTCGAATCAATATTTCATTTGAAATCGCCACCGCGATTTATTTTTTTAAGGAAAAGGGAAAAGAACGAAAAACCCAAAGTTCTGTTTTTTAAAACAAGAAAGAGATCTCAGGTACGGGTGTTGATTATATGAGGGGAAGGTTTTAAGCACCCCTCATATCTGTGGTACTCCACAGGAACCTTTTTGAAAATCTGTGTCGTGTGTGCTAAAAAAAGGGTTTGTTTTATTTTAAAATAAGCTCGGCAAAGCGTTAAGCCTTGTGCCTACATACCTCCTCGGTGCAATGGAGAAGTCAGAGCTAATGTAGTTCCGCTTTTGGGAAAAACGTTTTTTTAAACGAATAAACACTTTATCGTCGTCGGAGAGAAATACACAGCCATTGATCTTGAGCATGAGAACAAATGAGTTCTTTGCTTCGCAAGTGAAAGAAGGGCTCCAACTCGGATAAAATCGACGAGTATGCCACTAGCTCTCTGACGCGGAAAAGATCTCATTATATCAATCAATTTCAAAATCGTGGGGTATAACCACTCGTTTCGACAATTAACGGTGTCTAAACTTTTGAAGAAAAGCCACTAAGGGCAAAAGATATTTTTTGAGAAAAGGTTTTGAAAAGATTGCAAACATAAGAAGGTTTTTGAAAAAGGGAGAAGATTTTGAAAATTTAAGAAGTGGGAGGAGATGAAGAGGCTATCCTATTGCGTAAAATAAAAGCTAAGGAAAAGAACGGTCTAACCGAAATAAGAAGCCAACACTTGACATTAAGAGTCAAGGTAGATTTCCCATCCTTTGGAATTATCAATACCAACACATTAACACTTGGGGGATCCAGATGAACTTATTGTCTTAGCACCACTTTGCATTAAGCACATTAAAATTCTGACGAAAATCGGGCAGAGTAACGGCTGTTTTTGGGTAAAATCCTTATCTCAATGCCTTGGAATTAACCATCAAGGGCTTTCAAGGAAATACCTGCACACATAAACAGACAACAATCCAATGCCAGACAGACAGAACAATCACAGAGTAATAACAGAATGAGAGTCCAGAGGTCCTAAGTCCATAAGTCCGAGTCTCCAGAATGCTAGGGATAGTAACCAATAGTCCAAAAGAGAGCCTTAGGTGTTTTTTTTTAGATTTTTGTTATTTATTAGTGTTTTAGCATAAAAGTAAAGTATGGTCCAAGTGGACAAAGAGAAAATAGCGGAAACATAAACGTCCAAATGGACAAAGAGAAAATGGCGGAATGTAAATATGATGAAATGATAAAATAAAGCGATAAAGCTAGAAATATAAAGAGCAATATAATAAAGGTGCGGAAATTAAAGTTAGTTGTTAGATGTTAAAGATAACCATCTTGAAACTTGTCAAGTATGTTATCAAAGTTAGTAGGAAGATCTATGGTGAGTGAAGGATGTACTCGGATTTAAATTCAATAGAAACTTATCAGAAGCTTGATAAAATCATAGCGACTACACGATAAATTTCCATAAGTCATAAATCAACCGCATACAATTCTCTTCCATGTTGGATCTTTTTATTCGGGACACGAAATATTGCGCTATGTTAAGCAGATCGCCAAGTGATTTATGTAGAAATCACCCTACAACGACGCCGGTCAAAACTTTATGTGCTAATGCATGCGAGAAGAACGATATATAGATCGCCTTCCGAAAGCAATACCGCACGAAAAGAAAATAGGTAACGATCTAGTCTTTACTAAGAATCCATAAGAATTCTCAAAGTATTAAGACTTTCATCGATCAAAAGAAAAAAAGGAGAAGAAGAAGATAAAATGCATAAAGATAATCAACTCACACTATTATTAATATCATTCATCCATCTTGATGGATTAGGTCATTTCAAACCTATCAACACCCAAGATCCAATGATATTAATGAAGTGGAGGAAGTAGGAAACCAAAACAAGCATAAAAAAGGCAAAAAACCACATTCTGCCTGCTGGAAATTGATTTCATGCAGGGGGAAATCGATTTCCATAGTGCAGTTTTCAAAAAAAAAACAAGTTACGTTCAGTAGGAAATCGATTTCAGCCTTAAGGAAATCGATTTCCTCAGTGTAAATTTCAGCAAAAACAACATTTAAAGGCATGAAACTTGATTTGAACAAATATACAAACACCTTATGATCACACATCAACTTGAGCACGAAATTTCCATCACAAAACCAGCAAATATCATCAATATAGCATCAAAGATGCATTGAACACAAGCAATAAAGATCTACATCATGGATCTAGCAAATTACCACTTCTTGAACAAAGATTTTGGAGTAGCTTCAAGAGCAAGCACAAGGTGTGTAGATCCTTCAAATTTGGAGATGATCAAACAAAGAAAAGAGTGAAATGTAGGAGGTTTAGTTCAAAATTAGCAAGATTCAATGTGAATCTCACTAATCTTATGAAAATGAACTTTGGGTGAGGGTTTTGGAAAGGGTGAGAAATGAATTTGCAAGCAATTTTTTGGCTCTCCAAGCTTGAGAAATGAGAGAGTAGTGGCCTCTATTTATAGCATTTGAGCAAGAGTAGTGGTAGTTTGGTCTTTTTGCATTTGGTAATTAGCTTGTGTTTAATTGGTGATTAAAGTGGCAATTAAATGGTGAAAAGTGGTAAAATGGGGTTTAAGTGGGTTTAATGAAGAGAATTATTTTGATGAGGTGGAAAATTGGTACAATGATCAAATAAAAAGGTGCCAAAATGATGTCAAGCTTCCTTCCTTATATTTTTTGAATTTCGCCTTAAGGAAATCGATTTCCCCAGGAGTGAAATCGATTTCACTCTGTTCCAGAAGAGAATTTGGCGCAAAATACACTAGGGAAATCGATTTACCCAGGAGGGAAATCGATTTCATGCTGTCCAGAATGTGATTTTGTTGAAGATTGCTGCAGGGAAATCGATTTACCCAGTAGGGAAATCGATTTCATCAGTCAAAAATTTGAAAAATGCCTTGATTATTGCATGTCTTGGCTTGGTACCTACAAAACAAAAGCCTACAAAGAAACAAAGCAATGTTTTTGGTATTTGGGTTAGTGTAATATGCATACAAGATAAACAATCATTGATGCTTGATGGTCCCTCTTATTGATGAGGTGAGTGCTACACCATAAACAAAACTTCCAAGTGAAGCTCTTGATTAGTGATTGGAATATGAATGATATAGGATCTTAGGGTCAAAAATTGGGGTATGACAGATGCCCCTATTTAAGTTTCTTCGATTTGGAGATACGATGATTGGAAATCTTCGTTTTGACAAAATCGAAGAGACTTAAATATATAAAACACAATTTTTGATCCTAAGATGCAATGCAATGTTTAATGAATGCATATGATGATAATAAAGCATGACAACACTGGGGAGTAAAAGGTATTCCACTGGGGAAAATAAATGTCTTGCTGGCAAATCTCCGCTGGGGAAGGCAAGACTTTGTTGGAGAAATGAAACTTTGGTAGGGAAAGAAATTTCTCTGGGGAAAACACTTCGCGTCAGAGAGGTTATAGAATCCTCTTTCACTGGGAATGAGAAAAGGGGAACATCCTCTTTCACTGGGGATGGGAAAGTATGCATCCTGAATCATAATGCCAATCTTCCGTTAACAGAAATCACATCATCGTACCACCGATGATATGAAGAGATGTACCGCCGTACCACTGACGATAACACATACCAACGTTCCACTGAAGGCATGAAGAGGTATATCACCCTACCACTGATGATATAATAAGAGATGAATCATCGACGTACCACTGACGAGGAAAGAGATGTACCGCCGTACCACTGATGATAACACATACCAACGTTCCACTGAAGGCATGAAGAGGTATATCACCGTACCACTGATGATATAAGAAGGGATAAATCATCGACGTACCACTGACGATGAAAGAGATGTACCGCCGTACCACTGACGATAACACATACCAACGTTCCACTGAAGGCATGAAGAGGTATATCACCGTACCACTGATGATATAATAAGGGATGAATCATCGACGTACCACTGACGATGAAAGAGATGTACCGCCGTACCACTGACGATAACACATACCAACGTTCCACTGAAGGCATGAGGAGGTATATCACCGTACCACTGATGATATAATAAGGGATGAATCATCGACGTACCACTGACGATAAAAGAGATGTACCACCGTACCACTGACGATAACACATACCAACGTTCCACTGAAGGCATGAAGAGGTATATCACCATACCACTGATGATATAAAAAGGGATAAATCATCGACGTACCATTGACGATGAAAGAAATGTACCGCCGTACCACTGACGATAACACATACCAACGTTCCACTGAAGGCATGAAGAGGTATATCACCGTACCACTGATGATATAATAAGGGATGAATCATCGACGTACCACTGACGATGAAAGAGATGTACCGCCGTACCACTGACGATAACACATACCAACGTTCCACTGAAGGCATGAAGAGGTATATCACCGTACCACTGATGATATAATAAGGGATGAATCATCGACGTACCACTGACGATGAAAGAGATGTACCGCCGTACCACTGACGATAACACATACCAACGTTCCACTGAAGGCATGAAGAGGTATATCACCGTACCACTGATGATATAATAAGAGATGAATCATCGACGTACCACTGACGATGAAAGAGATGTACCGCCGTACCACTGACGATAACACATACCAACGTTCCACTGAAGGTATGAAGAGATGCCCCTTTGTACCAATGATGGTGAAGAGCAATCAATAATACTTTTTCAATGATTTGAGGATGCAAACACAAATGCCTAGTCTCAATATTCATCATCCAGTGACAAAAATTCAATCCATGACAAAAATGGAAAGAAGCTGCCAAAAAGACTGGACCATGTGAGGGAGAAACTCACTGGTCTTCTGTTCGTAGTCATCTGAACAGAAAAACTGAAACATATTATCCACCTAGAAACAAATTCAGTGGGGATTTTCAAGGAAAGTGAGTTTTTTTTTCTGCTTAAGACACTCTAAATGAAAGAGCAATCTGTTTGACAGTAAACTTCATGATAGCAAATGTGAAATGTATGACTGTTTTTTATGTATGTTAATGATGCATATGCTGCCAAAACTTAGCACAAGAATTAACTCAAACGATGGAGTGCGAAGATAACATAATCAAGCATGTCTCAAGCCGAACATCAGAGCAAAAACTGCTATAACAATCTTTTGATGGCTTTAGAATAAATGCTGGCCAACATTAGGGAATATCAGAGCTAAGAGAACACAGTAGTTGAGTTCTACACCATATTTGAACCAGGCCAAAGGTGCATTGAGTGGAACACATTCTTCTTCTTTTGTATTATGAATACATCAACATATCCATTCCTTGTAATGTACTCATGAATCAAAGTAAAACTTCTTTTATAATTTTCAAAAGGATTTTGTTGAAATCAATTTTCTTTTTGTTTCAAAAATTACTATCAACAATAAATGACATTTTGAGAGATATGGAAGAAATGAGATTGCCAATAAAGGGTAAAGGCTCAAACTTTTTTAATAGAATGGTAGCCTGCAAAAGGCAAGACTCCATGGATTATTACAAAGTTTGGAAAGTGGTAATTTTGTGGAAAAGGTACATTGAAATGTAATGACCCCGTCCTTTCTCTCAACTTGGAATTCCTGAGCAAAGGCTTTCGTTGAAATGTGTTGAACTTCTCATGATAAACAAATGACTGCTGATGATCAAGTCTTGTCTGATGTAGTTACTTGCCATGAATCCCTAACTTTTGCCTGGACCGCCCTTTCGGGTTTTCAGTCCACCGGGTATTTTATTCTGTTTATGTCTCTAATTTTTGCCTGGACCGCCCTTTCGGGTTTTCAATCCACCGAGACGCTCTTTTTTGCCTAAGCCGCCCTTTCGGGTTTTCAACTTAGCGAGCTGTTCTTTTATTATTTTTAGGCAAAGTATTTCTTGACTACATCAGCATTCACGGGACGGGGGAGCTCCTCTCCATCCATAGTTGTAAGAATTAATGCACCGCCAGAGAAGGCTTTCTTAACAACATATGGTCCTTCAAAATTAGGAGTCCATTTGCCCCTTGAATCAGAGGTAAAAGGCAAAATTCTTTTGAGCACGAGGTCGCCTTCTCTGAATACACGAGGTCGAACCTTCTTATCGAACGCTTTCTTCATTCTTTTCTGGTACAACTGACCATGGCATAAAGCCGTCATCCTCTTTTCTTCTATCAAATTCAATTGATCAAACCTGCTTTGACACCACTCAGCCTCAGATAACTTGGTTTCCATTAAAACTCTCAATGATGGAATCTCAACCTTAATAGGGAGCACTGCTTCCATACCATAAACCAAAGAAAAGGGAGTTGCCCCTGTTGAAGTACGAACAGATGTACGGTACCCATGCAAAGCAAATGGGAGCATCTCATGCCAGTCCTTGTACGTAACAACCATCTTTTGCACAATCTTCTTAATATTCTTATTTGCTGCTTCAACAGCTCCATTCATCTTTGGCCTATAAGGCGAAGAGTTGTGATGTTCAATCTTGAAGCTTTCACACAGTTCTCTCATCATGCTGTTATTCAGGTTTGAGCCATTATCAGTGATGATCTTGCTCGGCACACCATATCTGCAAATGATGTTGTTCTTGATAAATCTAACCACAACTTGCTTTGTCACATTAGCATATGAAGCAGCTTCTACCCACTTGGTAAAGTAATCGATTGCTACTAGGATGAATCGATGTCCGTTCGAAGCCTTGGGTTCAATCATGCCAATCATATCAATACCCCACATAGAGAAAGGCCATGGGGAAGAAATAACATGAAGCAGCTTCCATTGTCAGCCAATAGTAACCTGCTCTAAGCATCTTTTTAGCCATCGAATGTCCATTGGAATGGGTACCAAAAGAACCTTCATGGATTTCATGCATCAACATGTCTGCTTCGTGTCTATCCACGCATCTGAGCAAAACCATGTCATAATTCCTTTTATACAAAACATCAGCATTGATGAAGAAACTGCCAGCCAATCTCCTCAAAGTTTTCTTATCTTTATTTGATGCCCCAAGTGGGTACTCTTGGGTTTGAAGGAAGTGCTTAATATCGAAATACCAAGGCTTTTCATCTGTTGCTTCCTCAACTGCAAATACATGAGCAGGTCTATCAAGACGTCTGATTGTTATCTGAGGTTCCTCATTATGGAAATTCACTTTGTACATGGAAGACAATGTGGCTAAAGCATCAGCCATATGATTCTCATCTCGAGGGATGTGGTGGAATTCAACTTTGTTGAAGAATGTCAATAGTCTTCTGGCGTAATCTTTATAAGGAATTAAACCAGGATGACGAGTTTCCCATTCTCCTTTAATCTGATTAATCACAAGCGAAGAATCTCCATAAACATCAAGAATCTTAATTCTCAGATTAATGGCCTCTTCAAGTCCCATGATGCAAGCTTCATACTCAGCAATATTGTTTGTGCAGTCAAAACATATCCTTGCAGTGAAAGGTACATGTGATCCATGCGGAGTGATGATAATGGCGCCAATTCCATGGCCATGAACATTAGAAGCTCCATCAAAAATTAAACCCCACTTGGATTCAGGATCTGGCCCTTCTTCTGGCAATGGTTCATCCCAATCTTGAGATCTCAAATACATTATATCTTCAACTGGGAAGTCCATTCTGATAGATTGATGATCGTCAACTGGTTGGTGAGCGAGATACTCTGCCAACACACTTCCTTTCACAGCTTTCTGAGCTCGATATTCAATATCATATTCTGATAATAACATTTGCCAGCGAGCAATCCTTCTAGTTAATGCAGGTTTCTCAAATACATACTTAATTGGATCCATTTTGGAAATCAATAGGGTGGTGTGGTTCAACATATACTGTCTTAGTCGGCGAGCAGCCCACACCAAAGCACAACAAGTTTTCTCAAGCAGCGAGTATCTTGTTTCGCACTCGGTAAACTTTTTGCTAAGGTAGTATATTGCATACTCTTTTCGACCAGACTCGTCATGCTGACCCAACACACATCCCATTGAATTTTCAAGTACTGTGAGGTACATAATCAAAGGCCTTCCCTCAGCCGGAGGGAGCAAAATGGGAGGTTCAAGCAAATATTCTTTGATGTTGTCAAAAGCTTTCTGAAAATCTTCATTCCACACACATCCTTGATTTTTCTTTAACAACTTGAAGATTGGCTCACAGGTAGCAGTCATATTGGAAATGAACCTGGAGATATAATTCAAACGTCCGAGGAAACCTCTCACTTGTTTCTCAGTCTTTGGTGCTGGCATTTCCTGAATTGCTTTAACTTTATCAGGATCCACTTCAATTCCTCTCTGACTGACAACGAAACCCAATAATTTTCCAGAACGGACACCAAAAGTGCATTTGTTTGGATTTAAGCGGAGACGATACTTTCTCAAACGCTGAAACAACTTTAAAAGATCCTCCATGTGCCCTTCCTCTGACTGGGACTTGGCAATCATATCATCCACATAAACCTCAATTTCTTTGTGCATCATATCATGGAAAAGAGTAGTCATGGCCCTCTGATATGTCGCACCAGCATTCTTTAACCCAAATGGCATTACTTTGTAACAGAATGTCCCCCAGGGTGTGATAAAGGTTGTCTTTTCCATGTCTTCAGGTGCCATCTTAATCTGGTTGTATCCTGAAAAACCATCCATAAAGGAGAAAACCTCAAACTTGGTCGTGCTATCTACCAACATATCAATGTGAGGTAGAGGAAAATCATCTTTCGGACTGGCTTTGTTCAAATCTCTATAATCCACACACATGCGAACTTTTCCGTCTTTCTTCGGAACAGGCACAATATTGGCAATCCATTGAGGATATACAGAAGTGACAAGGAAACCTGCATCAATCTGCTTCAAGACCTCATTCTTAATCTTTTCTGCCATATCAGGATGACTCCTTCTTAACTTTTGCTTGACAGGAGGACATTCTGGTTTCAACGGCAAACGGTGCTCCACAATATTTGTGTCCAACCCAGGCATATCTTGGTAGGACCACGCAAAAATGTCAACATACTCTTTAAGAAGCTCTACCATCCTCTTCTTAACATCTTGACCAAGCAGTGCCCCAATCTTGACTTCTTTCTTATCTTCTTCAGAACCTAAGTTGATGACTTCTAATGGCTCTTTATATGGCTGAATGGTGTCTTCCTCGTGCTCAAGCAGTCGGGAAATCTCATCAGGAATACATTCATCACTCTCTTCTTCCGCCTCATACACAGGACACTCGAAGTTAGGAGAGGGCGCAGGGTCATTACTTTCAACGGTTTTATTGATTAATCTGCACAAATGATTATTATTTCAGGAAAAGGAAAGATATATGCAAACATGTAATCGTGCAGATTATAGAGAATGAAAACATTTTTAAGGTTTTTTGTGTTACCACTTTCCAGAAAAAAAAACAAAAAGATAAAAAGCATGTATATGCAGAAACAAAATGACTTTTATTGATGATTTTAATGTTTAAAACGAACAGAAAACAGCCCCAACAACTTCACTTTCATCTTGGGCAGAATGAAAGGATTTTGAAAAACATAAAAGCAAATTACTTTGAGACATGAGTACACTCAGGAATGTCAATGGTGATCCAGTTCTTAATCATCTTTCCATGGGTCACAAAGTTTGGCACTTCTGGCTCTGATTCGCCTTCAACAATAGCGTCCACCTCTGGAAGAGTCGGATGTAGAAACCCAGCACTATGAAACATTTCTTGATAGGGACGAAAAGCAGATTCAGACTTCATCACAGACTTGTCTGAGGCAGAAAATCCCAGACCAGCTCTATTCTTGTTCTCTTGTAGACTCACCACTTGTCCCCAGACTCCTGAATGTCCATTCTGAACCACCAGCTGAGCGTCTTTGAAGGAGGCAATGGAAGCTTCATCCTTTTTGATTTCATCATTAACAGACAGGGCTTGGAATGCAGTTCCAATGACTACCTCATCAGCTTCTATGGTACGGAACGAAGAGAGATGACTAATCAGCAAAGCTTGTTCTCCATTCACAACAACCATCTTTCCATCTTTCACAAATTTCAACTTTTGGTGAAGAGTTGACGTAACTTCCCCAGCCTCATGGATCCACGGGCGTCCCAATAAGCAACTGTATGCAGGGAAAATATCCATCACTTGAAAAGTAATCTTGAAGACAAATGGCCCAATACCAATAGGCAAATCAACCTCTCCGACCACTGATTTCTTCGATCCATCAAAAGCCTTGACGATCACATTGCTAAATCTCATTGGTGTGCCACCATAAGACAGCTTAGCAAGAGTGGATTTTGGCATGACATTCAGCGATGAACCGGTATCAATCAACACATTGGACATTGAATCCTCTTTGCAACTGACAGAGATGTGCAAAGCCAAATTATGATTTCTTCCTTCCTCAGGCAAATCTTCATCACTGAAGCTCAAATTGTTACATGCAGTGATATTACTCACAACCCCATTAAACTGATCCAGCGTCACATCATGATCCACAAAGGCTTGATCAAGTATCTTCATCAAAGAATCCCTATGAGCAGGAGAACTCGTCAGCAGCTCCATTATAGAGATCTTGTACGGAGTGCGATGCAACTGATCTACGATCTTATAATCACTCATCTTAATAAGCTTCAAAATCTCATCCATTTCCTTTCCTGAAGATGACTTAGCATTCACTTTTGTCGCATCATTATTGTTCACAGGCACTTGAGTTGGATTCCTCTAGACATCCACAGCTGTTTCGGGCTGAGTAAAAACTCGTCCGCTTCTAGTCACTCTACTAACATCTGCTATATTCCCAACATAAGACAGAGGCTTAATCTCGACTTCTTTTCCAGCTTCCATCATGGTGGCATTGTATCTGTAAGGTACAGCCTTATCAGAACTATAAGGTACAGATCCAGGCAAACATATCACAAGAGGTTCCACAGCAGCTTTGCCATAATAACCAATCTCTACACATTCCGGGATTTCAAAGCATGGTTCAATCACATTGACATCATCTTCATCTCTATCCCTCAGAATATCAATGAGCCTTTGATATATCATCTCTTGTAAATCTCTTCTCACAATGTAACATCCTCGAGGATTGACTGAACAAATCCTACAAGCAGCATGATTATGCTCATAATGACTGTACTCACACAGAGTGACATGCATCTCTACCAACGATCCTATGATGTGTTCCACACGATAAATCTTATACTTCCCAGGGCATCCATGCACCATATTCACAGCAGACGCTTCATGAGTCGGCAATGGATTGTTCTGCACATTTGGACCAATATCACGGAAAGAAAGCATACCAGAACGAACCAATCTCTGGACTTCATTCTTCAGGGCCCAACAGTTTTCCAAATCATGCCCAGAAGCATTCTGATGATAAGCACAAGTGGCATCAGCCTTATACCACCAAGGGAGTTTCTCTGGCACAGGAGGTGGTGACCTTGGTTGAACCAACTTCTTATGAATTAGAGCAGGATACAGTTCAGTGTACGTCATAGGGATAGGATCAATATTAACCCGAGGATATGGATTTCGCCTTGCTGGTTGTTGATTAACAGGAGCTACAGGCACTGAATTCACGACAGGAGTTACTGACGCCACTTGTTGAGATTGATTTCTGAATCGACTATTCCTCCCATGAGAAACAGCATTAGCATCCGATTCTTTCTTCTTCTGGAGTGAAGAACCATACTTCTTCGCACCACCAGATGAATTGTCATTTCGAACCAAACGACCTTCTCGCACAGCTTCTTCCAATCTGACACCCATACCCACCATTTCGGTGAAGTCTACAGGAGCACTTGCAATCATCTTTTCATAGTAAAACGGACCAAGAGTCTTCAGAAAAATCTTAGTCATCTCTTTTTCTTCCATCGGAGGAATCACTTGGGCGGCAACCTCACGCCATCTCTGAGCATATTCCTTAAAGGATTCCTTCTCTTTCTGCATCATAGCTCGCAATTGATCTCTATCGGGAGCCATGTCCACATTATACTTGTATTGCTTCACAAACGCCTCAGCTAAGTCATTGAAAGTGCGAATATGGGTGCTATCAAGGCCCATATACCACTTAGAAGCAGCTCCAGTCAAACTGTCTTGGAAATAGTGAATCAACAGACGTTGATCATCAGTGTGAGTAGACATCTTTCTCACATACATCACCAGGTGTGCCTGAGGACATGAATTTCCCTTATACTTCTCAAATTCAGGCAGTTTGAACTTAGCAGGTACTTTCACATTGGGAACAAGGCAAAGATCATGCACATTCTTTCCAAACAGTTCTTTCCCACGGAGAGCTTTCATTTCTTTCTGCAATTCTTCAAACTGATCTTGGAAACCATCCATTCTGTCATGAATTTCACTTGGAGCAGCATCATAAATGGGCTCTGGGACAAAAGGACCAGTATGAACAATAGGAGATGTGTTGACCATAACAGGAGTCAACGGACGAGTCATTTCAGGAACAGACAAATAACCTTCAGGCATGCCCCAGGGATATCCATTAGGCATACGTTGCTGAGTAGCACCAACAGGAATAGCAGGAATAGTTGTAGCAGCAATTTCAGAAATCACAGTAGCTTGACCCTGAGCTTGGGCTTTGGGAGGAGGAATCTGACTCTGATTCTGATTCTGAGCAGCCATCAATGTCTCAACCAGAGCAGTGAGACAATCCACACCATATCTCAAAGTAACAACCTCTTCACGTAGCTCACGATTCTCTTGTTCAAGACCTTCCATCTTCTTCTTACAGTTAGCTCGAGTGTTATACCGGTGAGACAGCTTGATTCTGTATGAAGAACACTGAATAAGACCTCGGGAATACTCTCGGAAGCAAGACCAAAATGCAGAATGATGCGTGAAATGCAATGCAAATGATTTTTATTTTTGGTTTTCAAGGAACTTTTAAGACATTAATTGTAAACATTAGCAAAAAACATCATAAAACATAACAATATTCTTTTATTAGTAATGGAAAAGCATACAAAAGGATTCAAAGATCCAAAATTACAAAATAAAGGAAAAGCTAAAAACTAGAAGGGAACACTTCTGACGAAGATCCATCTCCTCTCTGCAGCTTCCTACGGAGCTTCTCCAACTCATCTTCATAAAAGGCCTTCAAATGAGCATTCTCGACCATCAGCTTATCAGCAACCTCTTTCCATGCCACTGAATCTTCTTGTTGTCTCTTTCGCTTTTCACCATGTTGTTGAAGTAACTCTTCTTGATGACGAATTTGATCATCCTTTTCCATCAACCAACCATCTTGGATATCAAGCATTTCATCCTTTTCTTTCAAGTGTATCTTCAACTCTTTGTTCTCAAACTCCAAAGCATCTCTTTCCGCTCTCAACTTAGCCACGAGCTCTAGATGTTCTTCACTACCTTCAACAGGAGTAGTGGAAGACAATGGTGGAATAACGAGTAGAGAAGGCTCCTCGAGTAAATAAGGCATCTGAAAAGTATGAGCTCTAGCTTGAACCCAACCAGTGTAGTCTTTGAGAGCAACACATTGTTTCGTTCCCAAATGTCTCTTCCTATCAACATGGTGCCAAGCACGCACAAACCGATTTCTCATATCCGAATTTCCATCTTGATTAAGATAGAAGATTCCTGACACAAGAATATTAGCGGGTCTCTCCTTCATGGGATAGCAAAATTGACGCCTTGCAAGAATGGGGTTGTAGGTAATTCCTCCTTGTATACCAAGAAGAGGTACATTAGGGAATTCTCCACAACTATCAATAATCTCACCAATGTCATAAGCAGGATTGTACCAATGGATATTCCTATTAGTAAGAGGCATGATCTTCTGAGACCATGAGAGACCATCAGGATTGTTCAAGAAACTCTTAGCTTGAGGTAAGTGCGAAATAAACCACCTATAGAGCAACGGAGTGCAACAGTTGATAAGTCCACCTTTCTTATCATTCCTATGGTGAATGGAATGATAAGCATCCCCAAGCAAAGTAGGCACAGGATTCCCAATCGTGAAAATCCGAATAGCATTAACATCGACAAAGTTGTCAATGTTGGGAAAGAGTATCAAACCATAGATGAGCAAGGCCAGAAATGTCTCAAAAGCAATCATACTTCCTTTACTAGCCAACATAGAAGCCTTTCCAATCAAGAACTTGGAAGTCAGCCCCCAAATTCCTCCTTTTTTAGTCATGTTTGCTTTCACATCTGATATTTTCAAATGAAGAAGCTCTGCTATCTCATCAACCTGAGGCTCTTTCTCCAGACCACTAAACGGTATATCATTCGTAACTGGCAAACCAATCCAATAAGAATACTCCTCCAAAGTGGGCATAAGCTGATAATCGGGAAAGGTGAAACAATGATAAATCGGGTCATAAAACTGCACAAGAGTCTCAAGAATCCCTTTTTCCACTTTGGTCTTCAAGATAGAGATCAATTTCCCATAACGGTTTTTGAAGTTGTCAAGATTAGGAACCAAAGTTGCTAGCTCTTTCAATTCCTTTGCACTTGAATTCCAGAAAGTGTACTTCTTGATGCTTCTCTTTTGATCCATGGTACCTGTGATGTTTACACAAAATGTCTCTAAGTTCCTTGAAAACCATTTGAATGTCATTTTTATGAATGCATGAATGCATGGTTTATGCATCAATCACAATCAAGAGCCACAAGAAGATCACATCAAATCACACAAAATCACACAGTCCAGGTTCTTAGGTTCGACGTCACGAGCATGGAGCCATGGGTCTACCCATCCCACAAGGTGTGTTCTAGGGAATTTTGTACCTGCCAGTCGGGTTCTACAAAGGTTCCCAGAGTTTTCAATCTTCTATCGGATATTACCGGCACGCACAATTGCTCATGGGCGCCAATAATATGCCTAAAAAGACCTCGTCTGAGCGTAGTATCGCATGACAACAAGCTCAAATTGGTACTTGATCTTGTTTCTGCACTACATCCTAAAAAGGCTTAGATTGGTTAAAAAGGTTCTAGGCCATTGTCATACCCCAAATTTGTCCTACCCCTTTATTTCTAACTGGCTTAGATTTTGCATTCATGTACATACCTTCCATTAGGTCATTTAACATAACATCATGCATTCATTAATCAATAGTCTAACAAGGGATCAAGGGTCGTGAAATAAGCTGAGGTCTCACATAGACCTTGGCAAAATGTTATTTATTCCCTCAAAAGAGCTGTTTGGCACTTAATCAAGATGGTGATTGGTACAAATCTTCTAGAAAGCATTTGATTATACGGTTTCTATGTACATGGATTCCTTGACCTAGGGTTTATTTCCCTAATTCTATTGGATGAGACTCTTTGAATTAAGGTTTGTGTTTTGAGGCTTTTGGTGACCAGTCAATTCCACGTTGTTCTTTCACATCAAGGTTAGTAGGATTCATATGTACTTTACCAAACGACATTCATGGCGTTATGGTTTGGAATAGGGACCAATTTGGGTCATGGCGTGATTGCTATTGAAGATTGAGTGCAAATATTGAAGAAAAATTGGAAATTTGAATAAAGGCATTGGAGATAAAAGAATACAGTTCAAATTTACTTGAAAAAGTCAACATTCCATTATTCAAACCAAGATCAGATTTAATTACAAAGATCAAGAGTCCACTGCTATCTACAAAACGAAGTCAAGAAAATTACAAAAAAAACAAACTTTGACTTTTGGTCAACTGTTGACCAAGTCAAACCGTTGACCAACTTTGACTCAAACCCAACAATGACCTAGACCTATCATCTTCAACCAGGTTCGCTGTTTCTTCATCATTTGCCAAAATTTTCTCCATAATGCCTTCATGACTTGAAACATACCCAAAAGTTTGCAAAGCTTCCAAAAGAACCCGCCACAATCCATAGGTGGGTCAGCTCCATACATAACCACGCAAATATTCAAACAACCCTGCATAACCCATTGCAAATAATAAAAATCAATATAAAATCCAGCAACCAATAGTCATTAAACCAATCCACAATACATCCATGCCAAAACCATATCAGTTCCAAGCTATGTCAAAGTCAAGACATGTTCACAAATGCAATACAAGGTCTAGTCATTCTACTTCAAGACAGTCTGCGATTAAGTGTCAAATTCATACACAAGTTCAAAAGATTAATACTCACCATATGTCAAAACCTGCACCAGCTCTTCATAAATGCCTACATTCCCTTACCAAGATCAACAAATCCAAACAACACCATACCTGCCACAACAAATGACAACCATAAAAGATCCATCAGTTCAACTTCATTCAGCTCCATTTCCAGTATCATGTCACATGGTCTTAAGCATACGGTTCAAGAAGGCAGATATGAGCAACAATACGGTTCTAGAAAAAAGTGGATATCAAAGTTACATCATCTAAATCCTAAACCAGTTCACAACCTACCCCTTAGCTACTCAGTGCTAGCTGCCTAGCAAATTCAAAGCAAAAGTACATCCATTCAAGATCAGCCCTGCACCAATGCAAAACAGAGCCAAATGCAGCTACTATAAGACCCCCATTCATGCCACAAACCTGCTTCCAGCACCACAAAAAACAATCAGTTATCATCGAATAACGGTTCAGCATCATCCCTTATTCAATAAATATACAGAACCAAAAAAACAGCATAAATCCAAAGCAATTCTACATCATATTCAGGTCAATTGGAACAGGGAATTCAGACTCAAAGTCAAGAAAAACTAACATAACAGAAACTACACCATTCATTCAATAACAGAAAAAACATGTGTAACTGTCACATAACAGACTTCAACAGAAAAACAAGTAACTAACAGCCTATTTTCATAACTACCAAACTGACTCAAAACTTCCAAACAGAGTTCTAACTAACATTTAACCAACTTCAACCATCATAACAACCATTACTAACAGAGTTACAAGCCCTAGCAATTAACCATCCATACACTAATTTTCAAATCACAAAAACTCCTATCAAATACCTTCTACCCTAGTTTTACCTTGATACTACAAGTAAGCTTGTATCCAACATTCCAATCTGCCACAGAAAACCAAACTAGGACCTGCATATTCAACCAGAAAAGTCAGAACAGTTATTTGTAACTAATTCAGTTTCACACTAACTAACTTCCCTAACAGTTAGGAAACTTACAGCTTTATAACAAACCTCACTAACTGAATCCCATAACTAACTTCTACAAACAGAATAACTATCATAACGGCTCTCTAACCAACTTCTTCTAATCCTAACAACCAAAACAGAATCAAAACTAACTGTAACCGAATCAATCTCCACCCTAAAAAATCCCTAACAGAATCCAAATCCAAAGGCCATCAATCCTCCTCCCTCAACCTATATAACAAGACTTCCCTCCATATTTCAAACACACGCTTCATTCATCACACTCACCTTTCACTCTTCATCACTCTCACATTCTCCTCTCATCCATCTTCATCTTCTCCACGCCATTCTCACACTTCACTCACCATCATATACTTCAACCTTTATCTTCTCTCCATCATTCATCCATCTCTCTCATTCTGACTTCATCACAAATCTTCAAACTCTCCACGCAAAGCTCAGAAAATCAAGAACAACAACAATATCGCAACGTGAAAATTTGAAAATCAAAAGAATAGAGGAAAGAGGAAATTCGGAAGCGCATAGAGGAGAACGCAAAAGAAGAAGCATCATGAAGCTTTAGAGAACCGAAGTATTACCTGAAGATTCTCTGAATTTCTCTCCATTTTTCGTTGCCGTTGAAGCACCGTCAGACTCCGACCGAAAATCAATCTTCATCTTCCTCAGAGCACAATCATCACCTTCAATTCACCAACAATCTTCAGTCCTCACCATCACGAACCTTCAGAATTAACTACAACAACTTCACACATCATCTTCATTCTTCAATCGAGAGTCGTCATCAATCCTCACCTCTCTGCAATAGCTCTTCACGCGCGTCAATCTTCATCTGCCATAGCGGTTCTAACTCTATCTTCAACGTCATCTCCTCAACATATTGTAACGCCAATGGTTCAGAAGTAGAGAAATGAATAGAAGAAGGTCAGACGAAGTCATCGGTACTCTTGCCGAGATTGAAGAAGCTCCGGATTTCTTCGGTAGATTCGAAGCGAAGGATAATCGGAGACACGCAAAGTTCGTCGCTTGAGGGCATCACGGCGGCGCTGTGGATCTTGTTGATCGGAGAAAGGTTGAGGCTACCGACGCCGTTTTGCTTTAGGAAGAAGAGAGGGGAAAGTCTGACTCCAAGACTCCAAAGGTCACACGTTCAACCCTAATTTCCCAATCTCACGTTTTTTTGTTTTTTATTTTCATTAATTGTTAATTTCGTTATTTTCTTTTCATAATAAAATCTGGATAAAAAAAAATGGTAATGGATCAATACAAGGAAACCTATGGGCCACCGAATTCCTGCGTTCACCCGCTTTAGGCCCATACCGTTTTGGCAAATCTACCACATACAATTCCTTGGGCCGTTTTGCTAATCATACACCCCATGTGTGGCCCGTAACACGTTTTGGCTGCTAGAAACTGTCACAATAAAACCCCCTGGGCCTATCCTCTGGGCCTGCGCCCTGTTCCTGACTGCACCATGTATTTCAATTCCCCACCCCCTGATTTACACCATTTAGTATTAAGAGTTAGATTTTTTACATGTTTTTCCTTATTATTTTTCTTAGTGATAAAAAACAATAAAATCAATAAAATTTGTTAGACTTTTAGATCATATTTAGGAATTAATCTTGGTCACTTTAATTGATATTTTTCATATTAAAAAACTCATAAAAACAAGTAGATGTTAGGTTAATTTTGACATTAATCTTTTTGAACTCATTTCTTTCATAAAAACCATAAAAATAATAGTACTTTTAATTCACTTTTGTGCTATATTTTGACTTGTTCTTTTTCATGCTTTTATGCTATTTTCAATATTCTACTTAGTGTTTTATTTTTCATGTTTCTTTTACTCCTAACCTTAGGTAGAAACCATGACAACATTAGGTAGAAATTCCCTTCATATTAGGCTAGCTTTCATTTAGGCTAGTTTCTTTTTTCTTTTACAACATCAAAACACTAATACATACTTGAATAAAATCCCTTTAAAAAATACAAAGAAAACACTTAAAACACTAGTAATCAAAGTGAAAATTCTTAAAAAGGGAATGAAAGCTTGAACGTCCCTTGCTTAAGGGAATGTTCGAGTGCTTGGATCTCCCTTGCTTAAGGGTCCCATTCAGGCGTAAGTTCCCAACTTCTAAAAAACACAAACCAAAGAGTAACTCGAGTTTCCCTTGCTTAAGGGATTTCCTCGAAACGCTCAAACTCTCTCTCTTCTCTCCTTTTCTTAAGGGCACCGTTATTTCCGCTCCATTGCATCCTAGGTCGATCCCTTATGCAAGAGCGCGGACGTTAATGCCGCCCAACTAAAAAACACAAAAACAAACAGAAAATCTTGAGCCGAACTACGGCGCTCTGATTCCTGAAAAGGATACGTAGGCATCAAGTCGCGGGGCTTGAACGAGCACATCTGTAAATACTCCTTCTTTTCCCCGTATTTCTTTTTGCATTCATTCGCATGTAGACATAGACATAGTACACACCCTTTAGATAGAAACAAACATAGGTGGACACCATCGAGTACGATGGGCGCGAGGGGTGCTAATACCTTCCCCTTGCGTAACCGACTCCCGTACCTAGATTCTCTGGTCGCAAGACCCTGTTCCTTCCTTTGTTAGGTTTCCTGGTATTCCTTTCCCTTATGGGATAAATATATTGGTGGCGACTCTGTTCATTTTTTCGCGAGCGTGCGACAGCCATTCAGCTTCTACGGACACTCACTATTGAAAGTAATAGCGTTATCACGATGGTTCGTAACAACCTCTACTACCTTCCATGAGGCCTCCACTGATTGGGGTTCCACCATATGACGCTCATGGTAAGGATTGCTCCTGACATGCGACTATTGGTCTTACCACCTCCTATCTCAAGTTACTCACCAAAGTTCGGGTTAGAACTTTATCTCATCACAGAGGAACCATCGAGCACCAAAAAGGAAAAAAAGAAAATAAACAAACAAAGCACACAACAATATATACAGATAAAAACACACAGACAAACAAAAATAGGCTTAACACACTTAAAAACTGGATCCCCAGTGAAGTCGCCATTTTTCTGTAGCGGGGAAAATCTGATATCGAAGCCATGGGATTGACTCGAATCAATATTTCATTTGAAATCGCCACCGCGCTTTATTTTTTTCAAAGGAAAAGGGAAAAGAACGAAAAACCCAAAGTTCTGTTTTTTAAAACAAGAAAGAGATCTCAGGTACGGGTGTTGATTATATGAGGGGAAGGTTTTAAGCACCCTTCATATCTGTGGTACTCCACAGGAACCTTTTTGAAAATCTGTGTCGTGTGTGCTAAAAAAAGGGTTTGTTTTATTTTAAAATAAGCTCGGCAAAGCGTTAAGCCTTGTGCCTACATACCTCCTCGGTGCAATGGAGAAGTCAGAGCTAATGTAGTTCCGCTTTTGGGAAAAACGTTTTTAAAACGAATAAACACTTTATCGTCGTCGGAGAGAAATACACAGCCATTGATCTTGAGCATGAGAACAAATGAGTTCTTTGCTTCGCAAATGAAAGAAGGGCTCCAACTCGGATAAAATCGACGAGTATGCCACTATCTCTCTCACGCGGAAAAGATCTCATTATATCAATCAATTTCAAAATCGTGGGGTATAACCACTCGTTTCGACAATTAACGGTGTCTAAACTTTTGAAGAAAAGCCACTAAGGGCAAAAGATATTTTTTGAGAAAAGGTTTTGAAAAGATTGCAAACATAAGAAGGTTTTTGAAAAAGGGAGAAGATTTTGAAAATTTAAGAAGTGGGAGGAGATGAAGAGGCTATCCTATTGCGTAAAATAAAAGCTAAGGAAAAGAACGGTCTAACCGAAATAAGAAGCCAACACTTGACATTAAGAGTCAAGGTAGATTTCCCATCCTTTGGAATTATCAATACCAACACATTAACACTTGGGGGATCCAGATGAACTTATTGTCTTAGCACCACTTTGCATTAAGCACATTAAAATTCTGACGAAAATCGGGCAGAGTAACGGCTGTTTTTGGGTAAAATCCTTATCTCAATGCCTTGGAATTAACCATCAAGGGCTTTCAAGGAAATACCTGCACACATAAAAAGCAACAATTCAATGCCAGACAGACAGAACAATCACAGAGTAATAACAGAATGAGAGTCCAGAGGTCCTAAGTCCATAAGTCCGAGTCTCCAGAATGCTAGGGATAGTAACCAATAGTCCAAAAGAGAGCCTTAGGTGTTTTTTTTAGATTTTTGTTATTTATTAGTGTTTTAGCATAAAAGTAAAGTATGGTCCAAGTGGACAAAGAGAAAATAGCGGAAACATAAACGTCCAAATGGACAAAGAGAAAATGGCGGAATGTAAATATGATGAAATGATAAAATAAAGCGATAAAGCTAGAAATATAAAGAGCAATATAATAAAGGTGCGGAAATTAAAGTTAGTTGTTAGATGTTAAAGATAACCATCTTGAAACTTATCAAGTATGTTATCAAAGTTAGTAGGAAGATCTATGGTGAGTGAAGGATGTACTCGGATTTAAATTCAATAGAAACTTATCAGAAGCTTGATAAAATCATAGCGACTACACGATAAATTTCCATAAGTCATAAATCAACCGCATACAATTCTCTTCCATGTTGGATCTTTTTATTCGGGACACGAAATATTGCGCTATGTTAAGCAGATCGCCAAGTGATTTATGTAGAAATCACCCTACAACGAGGCCGGTCAAAACTTTATGTGCTAATGCATGCGAGAAGAACGATATATAGATCGCCTTCCGAAAGCAATACCGCACGAAAAGAAAATAGGTAACGATCTAGTCTTTACTAAGAATCCATAAGAATTCTCAAAGTATTAAGACTTTCATCGATCAAAAGAAAAAAAGGAGAAGAAGAAGATAAAATGCATAAAGATAATCAACTCACACTATCATTAATATCATTCATCCATCTTGATGGATTAGGTCATTTCAAACCTATCAACACCCAAGATCCAATGATATTAATGAAGTGGAGGAAGTAGGAAACCAAAACAAGCATAAAAAAGGCAAAAAAACCACATTCTGCCTGCTGGAAATCGATTTCATGCAGGGGGAAATCGATTTCCATAGTGCAGTTTTCAAAAAAAAAACAAGTTACGTTCAGCAGGAAATCGATTTCAGCCTTAGGGAAATCGATTTCCTCAGTGTAAATTTCAGCAAAAACAGCATTTAAAGGCATGAAACTTGATTTGAACAAATATACAAACACCTTATGATCACACATCAACTTGAGCACGAAATTTCCATCACAAAACCATCAAATATCATCAATATAGCATCAAAGATGCATTGAACACAAGCAATAAAGATCTACATCATGGATTTAGCAAATTACCACTTCTTGAACAAAGATTTTGGAGTAGCTTCAAGAGCAAGCACAAGGTGTGTAGATCCTTCAAATTTGGAGATGATCAAACAAAGAAAAGAGTGAAATGTAGGAGGTTTAGTTCAAAATTAGCAAGATTCAATGTGAATCTCACTAATCTTATGAAAATGAACTTTGGGTGAGGGTTTTGGAAAGGGTGAGAAATGAATTTGCAAGCAATTTTTTGGCTCTCCAAGCTTGAGAAATGAGAGAGTAGTGGCCTCTATTTATAGCATTTGAGCAAGAGTAGTGGTAGTTTGGTCTTTTTGCATTTGGTAATTAGCTTGTGTTTAATTGGTGATTAAAGTGGCAATTAAATGGTGAAAAGTGGTAAAATGGGGTTTAAGTGGGTTTAATGAAGAGAATTATTTTGATGAGGTGGAAAATTGGTACAATGATCAAATAAAAAGGTGCCAAAATGATGTCAAGCTTCCTTCCTTATATTTTTTGAATTTCGCCTTAAGGAAATCGATTTCCCCAGGAGTGAAATCGATTTCACTCTGTTCCAGAAGAGAATTTGGCGCAAAATACACTAGGGAAATCGATTTACCCAGGAGGGAAATCGATTTCATGCTGTCTAGAATGTGATTTTGTTGAAGATTGCTGCAGGGAAATCGATTTACCCAGTAGGGAAATCGATTTCATCAGTCAAAAATTTGAAAAATGCCTTGTTTATTGCATGTCTTGGCTTGGTACCTACAAAACAAAAGCCTACAAAGAAACAAAGCAATGTTTTTGGTATTTGGGTTAGTGTAATATGCATACAAGATAAACAATCATTGATGCTTGATGGTCCCTCTTATTGATGAGGTGAGTGCTACACCATAAACAAAACTTCCAAGTGAAGCTCTTGATTAGTGATTGGAATATGAATGATATAGGATCTTAGGGTCAAAAATTGGGTTATGACACTCCGCCAAAGAATATCTTCTTGATTACAAATGGTCCTTCGTACGTAGGAGTCCATTTGCCATTCGGATCACATTGTGGAAGGATAATGCGCTTTATTACCAAGTCACCGGTTTGGTACGCCTGGTGCTTGACTTTTTTGTTAAATGCCTTGATCATACGCTTTTGATATAACTGACCATGACAAACAGCCGCAAGCCTCTTCTCACCAATCAAGTTTATTTGATCAAGTCGAGTCTGAATCCACTCGTCTTTGCCCAAGTCTGCATCTTTCATAATTCTCAAGGAAGGAATCTGAACTTCGATGAGTAAGACTACCTCCATACCATAAACCAGTGAGAAAGGGGTTGCCCCAATTGAGGTACGTGCAGAAGTGCGATAACCATGAAGAGCAAATGGTAACATCTCATGCCAGTCTTTGTACGTCACTATCATCTTCTGTACAATCTTCTTTATGTTTTTGTTGGAGGCTTCCACTGCGCCATTCATCTTTGGTCGATACGGGGAAGAATTGTGGTTTTTGATCTTGAACTGCGTGCAGAGCTCAGTGATCATCTTGTTGTTCAGATTAGTACCATTATCTGTGATAATCCTTTCGGGGATGCCATACCGACAAATGAGATTATGCTTGATGAATCGAGCCATAACATTCTTGGTAACTGAAGCAAATGAGGCTGCTTCCACCCACTTCGTAAAGTAATCAATAACCACAAGGATGAAGCGATGTCCATTAGAGGCAGTAGGTTTGATTTCTCCGATCATATCAATGCCCCAAATTGCAAAAGGCCAAGGAGCAATCAAGATATTCAGTGGAATCGGAGGCACGTGTACTTTGTCAGTATAGATCTGACACTTAAGGCAAGCCCTGGAATGATGGTGGCAGTCAGTCTCCATGGTGGACCAGTAATAGCCTGCTCTCAAGATCTTTTTAGCCATGGTATGTCCACTAGAATGAGTTCCAAAAATACCGCCATGCATGTGGTGTCGTTTTTTTACCTCCCCGTTTCACTTGGGAGGACGGCACGCCGGACCCTTCACGCGAAATTTGGAAGGAGAAAGGCGCCCTTGTGGGATGAATTTTATTTCAGTTCTTCCTACGATAGCACACAAACTTTTTAATTATCCTACGAGGAGGAAGGGGAAAAAGATCTCAAATAAACCCTAAGAGTTTTCTAGGTGTGGGGATTTCACCTAATCAGAAGTTCTGGTGTCCGGGAGGTCGGTTATACATAGGGAAGGTTTTAAGCACCCTACATATCCGTACTACTCTATGGGAACCTTCTATGTGTCTATGTGTTTGTGTTTGCTAATCGATTGGAAAAGTTTCTCCTTTGTGTTAGGAGAGAGAATTGAATTGAATTGAAAGACAGATGAACTGACTATTTTTGGTTTATTGATTAGCTCGCTGAGATTCCTTGTGAATCTCATGCCTACATATCCCTAATGGAAGTCAGAGCTTTTTGTAGTTCGGGGAACTAATTAGGGAAATGAATTGATTTTGGGTGCCTTGTTTGAAGCTCAAGGTTGAAGCTTGAATTAAATCTCTATCTACAGGAAAGAGATATGAAGTCATCTTTATAGAGAGGTATTTCTACTATTCCACCACAAACATTTGAAGTGACAGAAAAGCTGGGTTCGTTTCATAAGAGAGGGACCTTACTTGTGTGTGTGCAAGTATGTCAATCGCGGTCTCTTAAATGAAAGAAAGATTCTCAACCAGTTTAGGGAAAGGGAACAAGTCTGGGTGGGTGTGCCTCAGAGCATGCCTTTCAGAATCCTAAATGGGAGAATGTTTGAAATTGAAATGAAAATGTTTGTAATTTTGAATATGGTGAAATAGGAGAAATATCTCTCTATAGAGATAAATCATGTCTATCTACTGTATGAAAGATTTGAATTTGACTGGCTTGTATGAGGCCCAAGCTTGAGGCTTAAAAGAGTTTTGACTGACCCTGGGAGATGACTCCGCCGGGAATTGACTTTGACTTGAAATTTGTGTTCTGTATGAAGTCCAGAATTGTGGCTGACTCTAGTTGGAGAGTGTTTGTTTTATTTGATTGAAAGATTTATTTGGTGTTTTGTACAAAGCCCAAAATTGTGGCTGACTCTATCTAGGGAGACATTGTTTTCTGTCTTGTACAAAGCCCAAGGTTGTGGCTGATTGCTGAGGAAACAAAGTTTGGAAACTATGGATGATTCTATTTTATGCCTTGTACAAAGCCCAAGGTTGTGGCTTACTTAGTGGGAAAAGACACACTGTGGAGACTCTATTATCTGCCTTGTACAAAGCCCAAGGTTGTGGCTAACTATGAATGGGGGAAGATCTACCAGTTTGGGATCTTTTGACTCAAAGGGGAATATCTGCCTTGTACAAAGCCCAAGGTTAAGGGTAAATTTATGGAGGGTTTCTCTGTTGTGCAGAGATTAAAGGTTGACCTTACTGAGGAAATTTGCTTTTATTAAGCAGGGATTAACGATTGAAAGACACAGGTTTGAAGGTTGACCTTACTGGGGAATTTGTTTTATTGAGTAATTGAGACTGATCCAGGGTTGACTCTACCGAGGAGTTTTGAAGGTTTGAATGAAGGATGATGGAAGCTAACCCTTTCTAGGGAATTTGGATTATGAAAGATGTTTGGAAGCTAACCCTTTCCAAGGGATTTTGGATTTGAAGGAGTGTTTTTGGAGGCTAACCCTTTCCAGGGGATTTGTGAAATGAAGGATTGATTTTGGAGGCTGACCCTTTCCAGGGGATTTATGAAATGAAGGTATTGATGGAGGCTAACCCTTTCCAGGGAATTTGACTTATGAAAGATGTTTGGAAGCTATCCCTTTCCAGGGGATTTTGGATTTGAAGGAGTGTTTTTGGAGGCTAACCCTTTCTAGGGGATTTGTGATTTTGAAGGATTGATTTGGAGGCTGACCCTTTCCAGGGGATTTTATGAAATGAAAGAATGTTTTAGACTTCTTGTTCAAAGCTCAAGATTAAGGCTGACTCTAACTGGGGAAATTCCAGATGTGGAATCTAGACTCTACTAAGGAGAAGACTTACTGGAGATTGAAGATATGGTGACAGAGACTATCCATGTCTCTCATTCCAAAAGGTGAACTCAATACTGAGATTGAGACATACTTGGCTTATTTGAAGTCTGGTTTAAAGAATATAATAATCTCACCAGGGTAGGCTAAAAGGTGACTAAAGACCTGTTCCTATGTTTATAAGAAACCTGATGGGTCCTTGTATACAAGCTCAAGAGAAAGCTGTGAATATGCTTTTAAGAAGCCCGTGGGTCCTTGTATTGTAAGCCCAAGAGGAGGCTAATCGAGGGTCATCGAGGATCCTTGTTATAGCACAAGAGAAAGCTATGTTGGTTTTGAACTTAGTTTGGCTCTAAGCAAATGGGTAAGAGGCTTCACCGGGAATAATTCCTCTTGGGTGGATGTGCCCTATTTTTATTCTAAGGCTTTTTTCAAGATGTTTCACCGAGAATAATTCATCTTGAGGTTTGAACTAAGGAATTCTAATTAGAAAAGAGCCTTCACCGGGAAGACATTCTCAATCCTAGGCCATAGTCATATAATATATATACAGTTTATATGTCCTAAGGTTGTTCTCAGACGGAGTTCTAAACAGTGTATATACAATTTATGTTTGACAGTAATTTAAATGAAAGCTGTAAATGAAAGCTGTAAAGCCTAACCTGGATGAAGAGGAGGCCTTTGAAAGATGTATGTACAGAAGGGGTTGGGTCTTAGACTCAAGGAGAGGCCCATGTGAAATTGATTTGAAGTTGAAGTTGTTTTGAAAACAGATTGAAAGTTTGATTGAAAACCGTTGAATGTTTATTGAAAACAGTTGAATGTTTATTGAAAATAGTTGAATGTTTATTGTTTTGAAAACATAAGAAGTGAAGATGGACACTAGGTCACATAGGTATATGAAGAGTTTCACCGGGAATAATGCCCTTCAATACCGAGAAGAAAGTTTTTGAAAACATATGAGAAGTTTTCTGTTTAAAGAGGGTTTGAAAACAAACTATGAAAAGAAAAGGTGTTGGGTCTTACACTCTATTAGAGGCCCATTGAAATTGTTTATTGTTTATGAAAAACAGTTGAAGATGTTTTGCTGGATGATGCAAGGTTTTGTTGTTTGAAAACCTTGATCGTCTGTTTAATTTAGAGATAAAAAACAGTTTGAATTTTGACAAAAATCAACTTAATTAGGGTAAAGACAAATTCTATACCTAATTAAGACCTAAATGAATAGGGTTTTATCACAAAATATTTACAAAGTGATTAGATTTGAAAATCAAAAGAAAAACTATATGTTTAAAGTATTACAATATACTTAAAGACATGTGATTTTAAACCTGATTAAAATATATTAAAATAATTTTTTTTTTGTGATTTTTTGGATATTCTCAAAATAGACATAATAAGTGAGAAGTGTGTGAAAATGATTTAATTTGATGTTTGAAATAATTGGTTAAAGTTGTAAAAAAATGAAATAAACAAGTGGTAAAAAAATGGTTTTGGCCTCACCTTGGTTCGAACCCACGCCCTCATGACCAACACATAAAACCTGGCCAACTGAGCTACGCGCTCAGTTTGTTTAACATATGCAACGAATTGATTATATTTTAAAAAGACCCAGGAAATTCAAATTTTTGCGCCACCATCTTTATCTTCAACCTTGAGCTCAGAATTTTTGAATCTCTAACTCTCTCGTTTCTCAACCAAATCCAAAGATGTAAACATGGATTTTGCTCTTTTTGAACGAGGATCATGATGGTGTTCTTTAATTTCATTTATTTTTAGTGTAAATTAAAATTCACACGTATGAACACTAAGAACCCTAAAACTGAAATTTAACATGAAATGATGTATGCGTATGATATGATGCAATTGATTGAGGGTTAATGATCCTCAAAGGTGCAGAAACCAACTGGTAACTTCATTTTTAATTTATCATGCGTGAATTATGGAGTTTGAAGTTCATGAAGCTTACCTCAAAAATGAAGATCGGGCTCTGATCAAAGTGTGTTACAGAGCTGCTGCAACGATCCAAATAGCTTCAGTGATCCCCCAGGAAGGTGTTGAGATGCTTAGCTTGAGTTAGAACCCCCTAGAACTTCTTGCTCGACCTCAACTGATATGGCTCCAAGTGAGAATTGAAGATGATGATCCTCCATGTACAGAAGTGTTCCAGGTGTTTGGATCACTTCTAAATAACCCCCTTGATGTGTTTGAATACTTACTTTCAAAGGAAGAGCTATGGTTTGAAGAATTCGAGTCTTCTTGCCAAAGAACCTTTGAAAAACCTAAGTACGAGGGAGAGAAGGAGAAAGCAAGAATTTGTTGTTGCTTTGGTGTGTCTAATACCGAGGTATGCTCTTCTATTTATAGGCAAAAGATTCAGAGCAATTAGGGAGAGTGAGCTTGCTTAGTGAGGTTAACTTGGTTTCTTGGTTATGAAGAAATGTGAGAAAAGTCCATATGCAATGATGAGATCTTTGATACCACTCCCTAGCCATAAGTTTTGCTTGATCTTAGGGGACAAATTTGATGTAGAAATGAGCTCTAATTGGTTGGGAGAAGATTCCTTTGGTGAATCACCACTTGGCCATAAATTCTCAAAATGTAATCGTTACATAATCACATGTTTTGTTTTTTTTGGAATATTCTCAAATATTTGTGCAATGATGTAATTGATCCTATCTCTTATGGTATTTCTGAAGTTTAGAGGCATCAATTAGTGAAGGCATTTGCATGAATTGGTCAAAACCAAAGTTGGTCATGTCTTGAATTTTCACTTCATGGGCCTTACTTTGATCAATCATAACTTCTAGCTCAAAATGAATTTGGAGGAGGTTGAGAATAATTTGGAAAGCCCTTGGTATGTACTTTGATTCATTAGTTTGGTCCCTGTCCAAAATCTTTAAGGAAATTAATGAAAAAGACCTATAAAGTTTGAAGAAAACTAGGGTTTCTTCACTAACTTTATGGATGCAGCAAATTTGAAGCTCCATATCTCTTCAATGGTTGATTTTTAGCCAAAATATTATATGTGACAAAGTTGTTCATTGGGCCAAAATCTATAACTTTGATGTTGGAAGTTTTTTTCAGTTTGTACTTGAAATTTTGAGATATTCCCTTCCAAAGTTTTGAAAAAAGAGACCTTTAAACACTTAGAAAAATTTCCAAGTATGAAAAGTCAATCTTTGACTTTTTGATTCTTGATTGATTTTCTTGATTTTTCTTGGTCAAATGACTTCAATAACCATATATTGATGATATTGATCCTTAAAAGTCATGGTTTGACCCAAAACCCTAAAAGTCAAAGGTGATCTTGTACAGTTGACTTTCTCCAGATGAAGTGAAATCTTGGACATTAGGGATGAATCAAGCTCTCCTCCTCAAATGAATAAAATTAATGGAAAATATTGAGGTAATAGAGGATCCTGAACCATGGTTTGAGTTGTGGAACCATGTCCTGATTAAAAGTCAACTGTCTAGGTGAATTAGGTCAAAAACCCTAATTGAAGGCCAAATGAAATTGATGACTGTGGCCTCTGAATTGAAGTACAATCCCCATTGGATATTGACATATGGATTATTTGAATATGATTAAACACTTTGAGTGATTCCCTGGAGCTTTTTAGGGTTTCCTAGATGTGGGCCCTGATTTTAGTCCTTGATGGGCTCAAAACCCTAGTTTGGTGACCTGAGTAAACCTGAGTCTTGATGAATGATGCCTGATCATCATAGGTGGATGAATGAATCATTTTGAGTCCTATGATTGTATTAGAGGTCATTTTATTATTGATTGATCCTTTGCCTGAGCTTTTTTGTCCTTGAACACCCTCGACTGAGTACTAGGTAAACAAGTGACTGCTCTGGGTACTTGTCTTGAGTTGATGAAGTGTCTAGAGATGTAACATCTCAGAGGGGTCAAAATTAGGGTATGACAATGCATATCTTCCATTATCTCTTCTGCTTCCTTCTTGTTCACACAACGAAGCAGAGTCGAGTCATGATTACGCTTGTATAAGATTCCATTACTCAGGAAGAACTTGGCAGAGAACCTTCTTAGAAACTTCTTGTCGTTGATGGATGCCCTTTCAGGATATTCCTGAGCTTCAAGGTATCTCTTTACTTTGTAGAACCAAGGTTTCTCGTCTACTTCCTCCGTAACAATGTCGCAACAATGTGCCGGCTCATCCAATCTTTTAATAGTGATCATGGGCGCCTCATTATCCCATCTAACTTTGAACATAGACCGCATAATAGCCAATGCATCTGCCAACTGGTTCTCTTCTCGTGGGATATGCTCAAACGTAATCTCTTTGAAATAAGGGATCAAAGTCAACACATGCTCCTTGTAAGGGATGAGATTAGGATGCTTCGTATCCCATTCTCCTTTGATCTGACTGATTACCAAGGCTGAGTCCCCATATACCTCTAGAAATTTGATTCTCAAGTCGATTGCAGCTTTGAGACCCATGATGCACGCTTCGTATTCGGCCATATTGTTGGTGCAGTCAAAACATAGTCTCACAGTGAATATCGTATGACCACCTTCGGGAGAGATAAGTACAGCACCAATACCATTTCCAAGTGCGTTCGAAGCTCCGTCAAAAACATAGTCCATCAAGATCCCGGCTCAGGTCCTTCATCCGGACCAGGCTCTTCATAATCAGTAACAAGCATAATGTCTTGATCCGGGAACTCAAAATTCATGGACTGATAATCGTCTACCGCTTGATGAGCCAAATGATCAGCTAATACGTTTCCCTTGATTGCTTTCTGCGTGGTATACTAGATGTCGTATTCTGTCAATATCATCTGCCATCTTGCTATTCGTCCAGAGAGAGCAGGCTTCTCAAATACATATTTGATGGGATCTATTTTAGAGATTAATAAGGTGGTATGATTCAACATATATTGTCTTAGTCGGCGAGTAGCCCATGCCAAAGGGCAGCAAGTTTTCTCGAGCAGTGAGTATCTTGTTTCACAGTCGGTAAACTTTTTGCTAAGGTAGTATATTGCATGCTCTTTTCGACCAGATTCTTCATGCTGCCCCAGCACACACCCCATTGAATTTTCGAATACTGTTAGGTACATTATCAGAGGTCTTCCATCAACTGGTGGGATTAGAATTGGAGGTTCTTGGAGGTACTCCTTGATTTTGTTAAAGGCTAACTGGCATTTCTCGTTTCATCTTTCCACTTGATCTTTCCTCAACAGTTTGAAGATTGGCACACAACTGGTTGTTGTCGCACGCTCGCGAAAAATGAACAACAGAGTCGCCACTAACATATCTATCCTAAAAGGAAAGGAACGCCAGCAAACCTAAAACAAATAAGAACAAGGTCTTTCGACCAGAGAACTAGGTACGGGAGTCGGTTACGCAAGGGGAAGGTACTAGCACCCCTCACGCCCATCGTACTCGATGGTATCCACCTATGTTTGTTTCTATCTAAAGGGTGTGTACTATTTACTACTTACTAATGCAATGCATGATTAATCCTAAGGTGTTTTAATAATTATTGTGCTCGCTAGAGTTGCCTCTATGCCTACGTATCCTCTTATGAAGAATCAGAGCGCCGTAGTTCTGATCAATATTTTCTATGTTTTTTATTGTTTGTTATGTGTTTTTTAGTTGGGCGGAGTTAACGTTCGCGCTCTTGCATAAGGGGACGACCTACGATGCGATCGAGCGGAAATAACAGTGCCCTTAAGAATGCCTTCGAGGCAAGAGAGAAGAGAGAAGTTTGTCGAGCGTTTTGAGTGGCTCCCTTAAAAAAGTGAGGTTCGAGCGGCTCTTGGTTTGTGTTTTTTATGGTTGGGAACTTTCACTCAAGTGATCCCCTTAAACAAGAGGGACGAGAGCTTCCATTCCCTTTTTATTGTTTTCACTATTTATTAAAGTGTTTTTGGTGTTTTGTTGGTTTTTGTATTGTTTTTATGCAAAGGGAAATAATTGATCATTTATTAAGTGTGTTAAAAGTTGTAAAGAAAAAGAATATCTAAACCCTAAGCTAAAGTTGTTACCTAACTAAGGGGAAGAAAATTAAGAATCAAAGTGAATTACAAAAATGCATTTAAATCCTAAGCAAACGTTATACAAGTTTATTTAAAAATATATATGAAATAAGTAAAAATTCAATTAGAATTCCATTTAAAATTTGAATTAAAACATGGAAATTTATATATACAATCACTCATCTATTAACTAAATCCATACAAAAAAATCAAGGCTAATTTTACTCCTAAGTTCTCTAATAAAATTGTTTACAAAAGGTATTTAAACAAAAACTATTATGTATAAAACAAAAGAAATGATTTATTAAAAGTGCTAAGAAAAAATAGGAAAATATTACAAAAATATTGACAAATATCTAAACATCCTAAAGTACCTAAAAGTATTTTTTATACATTTTTTATTTGGATTAAAACTGATTATTGGGGTGGAAAAAAAAAGAATTAAAATAAAATTAAAATGCAAACAGTCAAGGGGTGAGAAAGTAATTTTAGAATGAACTAATTTCCAGTTATAAGGCGTTTGGGCCTAGAACCGAGGGGTGGAAGTATCACTTGCGCCTAGGCCCAGGTCCTATGACTTGTGTGTGTTAGCAAAGGAAGGGTGTAGTCCAGAAAAATGCTCCCAGGCCCAAGCCATGCGTAGCCCAATTCCCACATAACTACATCCATCTTTTATTTCATTTTCATTCAATTGTTTACCCCTTTTTTATCATATGCTTTTTTTTATTTACATGGAATGTGACATGCATGTTGAAAGAAATATCAATAGGTCACTTATCATTTAAGTCACAAGATGCCAAAACACTCCATGACCAATCAGCGAGCAACAGCGCATTATTCTTTTATCCTAACTTTGAATCTTTTGAAATAGAAATAATAGACAGAGAAATATGAAAACCAATGAATAACTGCCACACACAGTCAATAGTCACAACATGCCACCCAGTCGCCGGAGCCCTAGCTCCGGTCATCCCTTTCAATTGCAGTCCGCCAGAGAAAACATGGATTTCTCCCAAAAATTCAAAAAGGGACCATCTTTTGACTCGTTCTTCGTCCCTGAATCCAAATATGATGCTAGATTTCTCTAAATCTCTCTCAAAGGTCTAAACTAGAGTTGTCAAAATGGGCTACCCGGCCCTAAACGGGCCGGCCCATGCGGGCCTCGGGCTTTTCAGGGCCGGGCCTAAAAAGCCCATTTTTAAATGGGCTCCATTTTTACTACCCAGGCCCAGCCCTGTCTGGGATGCGGGCTACCCGACCCTAAATGGACCTCGGCCCTAAACGGGCCTATTTCTAAAAAAATTAAAATTTTCTCCTTATTTTTCTAATAACCATACAATTGCATGCAATAATACTTTTATATATATATATATATATATATATATATCAATTTTCATATCTAAAATTACGATTTCTAAATAATCTATATAATTTACAATTAAAATGTAAAACAACATATTAACTTAATTTCAATTATTCAAAATACATCTTAAATTATATTTAATTTTGCACACAAAATTAAATAACTTGTTCCAACAAATTTTAAGATATAAATATTCATGACAATTATAATTTTATAACAATCATAACAACAAACTGTTATAAAATTTTATAACAATTATAATTAGATTAATAGGATATTATTTTATAGCAAATTGTTATATATATGATTTGTACTAACTCTATCCTACCATAAAAAATTACATCATAACTTTTTAAATCTCATTTCAACCTTATTTTTAATTAGAATATATCATGGTGTCTTTTCTATACTATCTACATAATTATATTAGGATGAAACCTTTTAGTTTGAAATTAAGTCAAACCATCAACTTTTATTTGATATTTATACCTTTGTAATACCAAAAATAAATTAAAATACCTAATACGCAAATTTTTTATAGCATACCTTTATGAATTAGGAAAGGATAATTTCTAGTTATATTAAAAATTTTAATTTTTTTCGGGCTCGCGGGCTACCCATGGCCCATACGGGCCGGCCCATACGGGCCGGCCCATATTTTTTAGGGCTTTTTAGGGCCGGGCTTAAAAAGGCCCGGATGTAAATGGGCTCAAAAAATAAGGCCCAAGCCCTAACTATTTTCGGGCCTGATGGGCCGGTCCATGGGCTTCAGCCCATTTTGACAGCTCTAGTCCAAACTGAAGAAGATCTAAAAACCTTAAGTGTTACAAAATTTCCTGAAACTCATCCTAACCACATTCAAATGTTCATATTCTTCCAAGATATTCAGTTACCTGATTCAAACACCTAAAGATTACGAATACTGCATAGCTAAGTCAAAAATTACGCTAAATTCTAGACGAACACTAACACACCATCATACGAAGCGCATACACATAAGCACCAAAGCAACATACCTGGAGATGATTCGCGACGAGGAAAGATCTTCGGAATACTTTGCTTCCTATGCTTTGAATTGGATGCGCTTGTGGTGATAGTTACTTCTAAATCTAGATCATCCACTGAGAAATAAACTCAGTTACCGTATGCTTTTGCAGGATCTCCATAGAGACGATGAGAACACCAAGAATCTTGCAGGACGATCGTAACTGTTATGGAGATGTAGCTAAAGCTTGATGATGATAGTAGAGTGAGATACAAGATCCGAATGGTGATGGATGAGGGGTTCAAAGGCTGAAAAGATGACATGGATGAAGGTTGAGCTTCAGGTTTGTTGAAGGTGATGAAGAAGGTTAGAGGTGACGGTTGAAGAGTTTGTTATAAAATGTAACAAACATTTGAAGATGAGTGAGAGTAGAGAGAGAATGAAGAAGATGAGAGTGAGAGCTTGAAGCTGGAAAGATGAGGAATGAATCGTGGAAACAGATTTATGAAGTGAGGTTTGCTTATATAGTGTGAGCATTGAGTTATGGTGGGATAGCATATAGCTTATAATTGTTTCACTCTTAATGCCCAAGTTTTGTATACTTGAAGTAATCTTTCTATTGCTTTCTTGTGTGCAGACATTGCTCGGTAATATGAGGAAATTGGTGTGTAATGCTTCCATGCCTGCCAACGATACACTAGTTGTGATGCTAGCTTCACGGGCCAATAACTCCTACCACACTTCACCATTTATTTTGATTTTTTGTTCAAATGGAAGAGGGTATGTGTCGCCCTCGGTTTTTTACCATACCTCTCGCGGAGAGATACGCGAACTGAATCTTTTCTTTCTGCTTTTGTGTTTTTGAAAATCAGAGAGTCGCCACCAACTTTTATTTTATCCAATTAAGGAAAGGTTTATAAAAGAAACAGAAAAAGACCTTTAAGAAATTCTGGGTAAGGGGGTAGGTTATACAAAGGGAAGGTGTTAGCACCCTTTGTATCCATGGTTATCCATGGGCTCTTTAATTTGCTTAGCTCACTTGTTTTCAATCACTTTTCTATTGCCTTGAAATGCTTGTATGTGGTTTCAAATACCTTTGTAATTTGACTTTGTAATGATCCTTGTGCGGATGTATACAAAGTGTTTTATCTTTCGAAAGATGTTTTTGAAAAAAGAACGTTAACTTCGTAATGATCCTCGTTTGGATATATACAAAGTATTGTCTTTTTTGAAAGTTTTATTTTGAAAAAACAATGATATATGAGAGATTTGTTTGTTTTGATCTGAGCAAGCAAATTAGGAGGTCTACCCTAAGTTATAAGGTCTTATCCTATTTCCTTTAAAAAACTATCCTTTTACCGGAGGTAAACAAAAGTTCGATTTTGCATTTGAATTTGATCTTGATTTTTGAAGAGAGTAAAAGAGGGATTACCTTAAGAGGTGCAAGTGTGATTGTGTTTTGATTCAGATATTTTATCTTTGAAGTTAGTGATCTAACGATTCAATTTTATCTTTGACATACACGCAATTTTATATGTGCTGGAATTTAAATGCAGAAATGTAAAATGCGGAAAGTAAATCTGTGCTTGATACATCGATTTTGCGGGAAATGTAAACTACGCTATTTACATGAATTTGACAACCTATACATTTATCTAGGAATTTAAATTGCCAGAAAATAAAAGAAATATTTTTGGATTTTTTGATGGTTGATTTTAATTAGAATTAATGCATGATTAATTTAATTAAAATGAGAAAAAGATGAAAATAAAATTTAAACCTAAAAATTTAGCTTAAATATGTTCAAAATGCTTGTCAATTAATTTTAAGATAAAACTATTTTTTTTTGGAATTTTTGAAATAGGTTTTGAAATTATTAAGTTAAATAATCATATAATTATACAAATAATTACACAAATAATTAAAACTTAAAGAGAAAATTATTCTAAATATGTACAAAATTAGCCTAGAATATATAAACTATATTTAATATAAAGAACAAATTTTTATGACTTTTTTGATTGGTTGAAATAATTAAAAAGAAAATATATAAATATATACTAATTAATTATGCAAAATATTTAAATTATGAAGAAAAATAAAATATTTTTATTTCAGAAAATAAAGTATTATTTTATCAACTTAAAAATATTTTTTGTGTATTTTTTGGATTTTTAGAACTATTTTAAAATAATTTTATTAAGAAAATTAAATAAAAATAGAAAATATATAAACAATGATCAGGTGTGGTAATTAAATGAGGTCCATGATGTGGGGGATATTCTGATGCGTTGGATGTGCTGAGATCATGATCCAATGGCTTAGATTGTGGGGGAACATGATATAATGGTGGGTGACATGCGCTGAATTCAAGGGAATATATTATCCAGACTAGGACCCACAAGTGCATGCGTGGATGGGAAGACCATTTGACTGGCTAATGGTAAGCAGCCACGTGGGAGGCCCTTTACATCATGGTAAACATGTTTGGATCATGGAAATTGGGTTTCATTTGGAAGAAAAACATTTTTGATCAATGTTGATTTCATGCATTTTCCCAAAATTTAGCCAACTTCAACAAGGTGTAAATCCCTCAATTTTTATCATATGAAGGAGATCGTGTACTTTTTGGAAACCTCAAAGAGTCCTCTAACCAATGTCTTTGGTCTCATGTCAAAATGATTTTCCATGCTCCTTGTGTGTCCTTTTGAAAAAAGTGACTTTTTGTTGACTTTGAAAATGAACCGTAATGTCTTGATTCATATTTTTCAAATGGTGAATATAATGACCATGGGACCAATTGAATTTGAAAGATAACTGAATTTCCTTCAAAATAAGATTTGGTTTGAATTTTTTGGATGAAGGATGAGAGAGTTATGACCAGTCAAAGTTCAGTTGACTTTTTAGGAGAAAACCCTAATTTTGAAACTTAGGGTTTTGTTGATTTTTGATCTTTCCTTGATGAATTATGATCATCCAATGATCAAATGATGAATCCTTTGACAAAATATGGACTTTGACAAAAAATTTCATTTTTGACTGTCTGTTGACTTTTTTGGTCAAACGGGTCGTCTGTTGACTGTTTGAGCTGCTGACTGTGCGTCAGAGCGAATTAAAGTTTGAAAATTTGTATGATGGTGCTTTGAGATATATGGAGGTCCATGAAATCCATTTGAAGTCTCAAAAACTTGTTCTCCTAAAAAAAACAAGAAACCCTAGTTAGGGACTGTTTGTGTAGGAGACAGTTAAGCGTACCTGATTTTTGTGCAGTGCTGAGTCTCTTCTAATCATGTGATATTCAGAAGACTTCTAGGACAAAAATCTTGGAATTTTGAAATGCAAAAGTTTGATTTGATTGATGGTACAAAACACGGAGAATTGCACTGTCAGTGGTTTGACTGTCAACTGACTGTTTAGAGTGAAAATTCAACAGTCAAAGTTAATATTTTTGTTTTTGTTTTGTTTTTGTTTTTGTGTTAATGATGAAAATTTATTTACATGAGTGGTTAGTAAAACACAGACGTAATAAATAAATAATAAATACTGTATGCGAGCAAAATTACCGATAATGACCCTGAAAATCATTTAATGCACAGAAAAATAAATATTTAACTGGCAGAAAACACACAAAATATTATCTGGATAATTAAGCAACAATATGACAAATAGTACGACACTTAATACTGGCAGTACAAATATTACATACTATAATGAACAGTACGACGAGTAAACGGTACATTAAGAAATAAGAGATACGACAAACTTTAAGAATGACGATTAATAACCCATGCTACAAACAATAACATGTAGATGATTGGGAGTGTCGACATCCCAGGTCCACATTTTTCAGGGCTATGCAGACAGAAGAAGGACATGATTACCACCACGACGGTGATGATCATAAGAAAACACGTCTCTATCCATTTCGCCATTTTTGCTGGGGGAAGAAGAGAGAATGAATATGAAGTAGAAATTTGAGAGATGAGTTAGAATTTGATGTGAGATTTTATGGAAAAAATGAGAGGTATTTATAGAATGAAAAGAAGGATAGAGACGTTGGGGAATGAAGTGATTCCGTACAAAAGGAAAATTTAAGTGGAAGTAAGATTTGAAAGAAAGTGTATGATAGTGTTGGGAAAAAGAGAGATGTATAAAATAAAGTTAGGATTTGATTTTGAAAGAAGAGATTTGAAAAGAAAGGAAAAGATTTTAAAAATAATGGAATATAGTACAAAAATTAGTGGGAAACAAAAGTTAATAATAATTTACTTGTTACCAGTACAGTCTGAATCCCCGGACTATGTGCCTGCAAAAGATTTAACTCTGTACCAATTGCGTCAGTACTATTTATCTGTAAATAAATATCAAATAAATAGTGTGTGTGAAGTAATAAACAGTAATTGGCGTTTGCGTAAGAATAAATTCAACAGCGAGCCAAAATACCGTATAAGAAAAATTCTAAAAACCAAGTATTCATAAATCAGGATATGAAAACCCAAGATTATATGAAACTCTTAATTTTTAGATCGAAGTTTTCTTGAAAAAAGATGTGGGCAAATTTTGGGGTATAACAGTTGCCCCTATTCAATCTTCTTAAACCTGAAGAGATTGTTTGAAATCTGAAGGTAGAAGATGATTGAATATTTTAGATGCCCTGAAAATTTGAACTTATCTTGACCGGAAGTGATGCTGGAATTTGTCTTTGAATGTTGTCTGAGAAATGTTATTGGCAGATTGAAACATTATCTGAGATGGGCTTTCAGATGCCATCTGGCAGATGTATTTGATGGTTTGTTCACCAGAATGAATCCATTGATTATATCTTGATGAAGGATTTGAAAACCTCTGCGTTAACTGTTTCGGAACCGTCCAAGGTTACCGCTTTAAGTCTTAGAGGATGATCGTTACGGAACTGTCCAAAGTTTTTCCGCTTTAGATTTTGAAAGTTGATCATTGTGGAACCGTCTGAGGTATCAGCTTTAGATCTTTGATGGTAGATCGTTCTGGAACCGTCTTAGGTATCAGCTTTAGATCTTCGATAGTAGATCGTTCTGGAACCGTCTGAGGTATCGACTTAGATCTGTGTTGGTTGTTTTTGAGCTTCATAAGTGATTTGGAAAGAGAGATCTCTTCAGAATGAATCTTCGGCTTGATTATATCTGAGAGGACTGCTTATCTGAATAGAGTTCAAGGGGAACACTGCATGTGATTGAGAATATCTTTGCTGAAGACATCCGTCTGCCTGAAAAAATCAAGTTAGTGATATGCAATGTTTATGATATATGTAATGTATGAGATTCTCGAACTAAAGGAGAAATATGCATGTTATGTGGTGTATGAATATGTGTATGATGTATGATGTATGATGTATGATGTATTGAGCGTATCAAGCTTCTGATTGGGAAAATAAATCCCGGCTAGCCATTTGGAGATGAAGGCATTGTGATCGTTGATGATTTTTGTCGTCTTGTTTGAGTACCCTCGGCTGGGAACCTTCTTGGAGAACCATGGTGCCCTGTTGAAGAATTTTTGATTACCGCTCGGGGATGAAAAGTAATTTGAAAGTTCTGATTTTGATGCCTTTTCAAGTGGGAATGAGGAAGATGCATAATCCTCCGATGCACTATTTGACCAAGTCCTGGTGTGGAGATCACACCTTTTGGGGATAACAATCTGAACAGCCCTGCTGGGGAATAAGATTCCTCGAATCACTTTGGAGAGAAAAATCTCATTGAGGAATTTGCTGAGAAATGCATTTCTGTTGAGGAATTTTTCTTCTGATGCCGGTTTTAGGATGATGTCCAAATGATTGGGACATTACCTGAATGCTATTCCTGTTTTTCCTGGTAAACATCAATCATATTCAAATGCACATGTTCATTTAAAATTATCATTGGGACGTTTACGTATTCAAAACAGAAAAAAGTGAAAATGTTGATTTTGAGCATAAGATGTATTGATTTTTGAAAAAGAGCCATGATAGGCTGATTAGTACAAGGAGACAAAAATCCTAGTAGTAGGAAATTGTCATAAAGTTTTGAAAAGTATTTATAAAGAGAAATAGCTATGTGAAAACAATCCAGTCGAGTTTCAATTCTGCTATTGCCAATCTGTCTTCGAGCATCTCATCCCTCACTTGTTGGAAGAAAGTAATTGGACTAATCGGTGTCTTTGACGTGTTGAATCTTGAAGGTGAGTAGGTAAATAAACGGAACATAGTTGTACGTTTTATTCCCTAACTTTTGCCTAGGCTGCCCTTTCAGGTTTTCAGCCTACCGGGATAATTTTATTTAGCCTCTAATTTTTGCCTGGACCGCCCTTTCGGGTTTTCAATCCACCGAGACGCTCATTTTTTTGCCTTAGTTGCCCTTTCAGGTTTTCAACTTAGCGAGCTTTTCTTTAAGCGAAGTACTTTTTAACTATGTCTGCATTTACAGGGTGTGGGAAATCCTCGCCATCCATGGTGGTAAGCAACATGGCTTCGCCGGAGAATATTTTCTTGATTACGAATGGTCCCTCATAAGTGGGAGTCCACTTGCCCTTGGGGTCACCTTGTGGTAGGATGATGCGCTTGACAACCAAGCCTCCGGTTTGGTATGCCTGACTTTTGACTTTCTTGTTGAAGGCTTTGATCATACGCTTTTGGTACAACTGGCCATGACAAATAGCTGCGAGCCTCTTCTCATCAATCAAGTTTATCTGGTCCAATCGAGTCTGAATCCAATCGTCTTCGTCTAGATCGACTTCTTTCATAATCCTTAGGGAAGGAATCTGAATTTCAATTGGAAGAACTGCCTCCATACCATAGACTAAGGAAAATGGAGTTGCCCCTGTTGAAGTATGCGCAGATATGCGATAACCATGAAGAGCAAAAGGTAACATCTCATGCCAGTCTTTGTAGGTTACTGTCATCTTTTGTATGATCTTCTTGATGTTCTTGTTGGCAGCTTCCACCGCGCCATTCATCTTTGGTCGATATGGAGAGGAATTATGATGTTTGATCTGGAACTGTGTGCAGAGTTCAGTAATCATTCTGTTGTTTAGATTTGTGCCATTGTCTGTGATGATCCTTTCAGGGATGCCATACCGACAAATGAGATTGTGCTTGATAAATCGGGCCACAACATTCTTGGTGACAGAAGCAAATGAAGCTGCTTCTACCCACTTTGTGAAGTAATCAATAGAGACCAGGATAAAGCGATGTCCGTTGGAGGCAGTAGGCTTGATTTCTCCAATCATATCAATACCCCACATTGCAAAAGGCCAAGGAGCCGTCACGACATTTAGCGGGACTGGAGGTACATGTACTTTGTCGGCATATATCTGGCATTTGTGACAGGTTCTGGAATGATGATGGCAGTCTGTCTCCATGGTAGACCAGTAATAACCTGCTCTTAGGATCTTTTTAGCCATCGTATGTCCACTTGAATGAGTACCAAAGGCACCATCGTGTATGTCTTCCATAATCTGTTCTGCTTCCTTGTTTACACAACGAAGTAAAGTCGAGTCATGGTTGCGTTTGTATAGGGTTCCATTACTTAGGAAGAATTTGGCAGCAAATCTTCTTAGAAACTTTCTGTCGTTAATGGATGCCCCTTCAGGGTACTCCTGAGCTTCGAGATACCTTTTTATTTCATGGAACCATGGTTTGTCTTCCGTTCCTTCGGCATCGATCTTATTGCAATAGGCTGGTTCGTCTTGTCTGTAAATGGTGATCATTGGCGCCTCGTTGTCCCACCTGACCTTGAACATGGATGACATGGTAGCTAGAGCATCAGCTAGTTGATTTTCTTCGCGCGGGATGTGTTCAAAAGTGATCTCTTCAAAGTAAGGAATCAAATTCAGCACATATTCTTTGTAAGGAATTAGATTCGAGTGCTTTGTGTCCCATTCCTCTTTGACTTGATAAATCACAAGCGCCGAGTCTCCGTAGACCTCCAGGAACTTGATTCTTAGATAGATTGCAGCTTTGAGACCTAGAATACATGCTTCGTACTCGACTATATTGTTAGTGCAGTTGAAGCATAATCTAGTAGTGAATGGTGTATAACCTCCTGCAGGGGAAATGATCACAGCTCCGATGCCATTGCCAAGCGCATTAGAAGCTCCATCAAAAACCATAGTCGATCGGGATCCCGGCTTGGGTCCTTCTTCCGGTCCTGGTTGTTCGTAGTCAGTGACTAGCATAATGTCTTCATCTGGGAAGTCAAAGTTCAATGCTTGATAATCATCTACTGCTTGATGAGCCAAATGATCAGCTACCACACTTCCTTTGATTGCTTTTTGTGAAGTGTACTGGATGTCATATTCTGTTAAGATCATTTGCCATCGTGCTATTCTTCCAGAGAGAGCAGGTTTTTTGAACACATACTTGATAGGATCCATTTTGGAGATTAGGAAAGTGGTGTGATTTAGCATATATTGTCTTAGTCGGCGAGCCGCCCATGCTAAGGCACAACAAGTTTTTTCGAGTAGTGAGTATCTTGTTTCACAATCGGTAAACTTTTTGCTAAGATAGTAGATTGCATGCTCCTTTCGGCCGGACTCGTCATGTTGCCCCAGTACACACCCCATTGAATCTTCTAACACAGTTAGGTACATTATCAGAGGTCTTCCTTCCACTGGTGGTAACAAGATTGGCGGTTTTTGGAGATATTCTTTGATCTTGTCAAAAGCTAATTGGCATTTGTCATTCCATCTTTCCACTTGATCTTTCTTCAATAGTTTGAAGATCGACACACAAGTAGTTGTCATATGGGCAATAAATCTGGCTATGTAATTCAGACGTCCCAAGAATCCTCTGACTTGTTTCTCGGTACGGGGTATAGGCATTTCTTGAATGGCTTTGACCTTGGCAGGATCAACTTCAATACCTTTGTTGCTGACGATGAAACCTAAAAGTTTACCAGATCTTACTCCAAAGGTACACTTGTTCGGATTTAGTCGCAACCTGTATTTCTTGAGTCTGTCAAACAGCTTGTGTAGATGACCCAGATGTTCCTCTTCGGTGTTGGACTTTGCAATCATATCATCGACATACACCTCTATCTCCTGATGAATCATATCATGGAACAGAGCTACCATTGCACGTTGATAGGTTGCTCCTGCATTCTTTAAACCAAAGGGCATTACTTTGTAACAAAAGGTTCCCCAGGGTGTTGTGAAGGTTGTTTTTTCCATGTCTTCGGGTGCCATCTTGATTTGATTGTACCCTAAGAATCCATCCATGAAGGAGAATACCTTGCATTGTGCTGTATTGTCAACTAGTACATCGATGTGAGGTAAAGGGAAATCATCTTTGGGGCTTGCCCGGTTCAGATCTCTGTAGTCTACACACATTCTGACTTTCCCGTCTTTTTTGGGCACAGGCACTATGTTAGCTATCCAAGGAGGATAACTCACAACTTTTATAAAACCGGCATTGAATTGCTTTTCAACCTCGTCTTTGATCTTTTTTGACATATCAGGCCTACTCCTCCGTAGTTTCTGCTTGACTGGAGTGCTACCTTCTTTGATTGGCAGGCGATGAACCACAACGTCCGTGTCAAGGCCAGGCATATCTTCATAGGACCAGGCGAATATCTCGACGTAGTCTTGCAACATTTGAATCAGTCTTTGCTTGACACTGTCTTCTAGATCAGCCCCTATCTTGACTTTTTTCTTTTCTTCGTCGCTGCCCAAGTTGATGACCTCAATTGGTTCTTCATGCGGCTGTATAGTCTTTTCTTCTTGTTCTAGCAGCCTTGCAAGCTCTCTTGGTATCTCACAATCTTCCTCACTTTCGTCCTCAGTTTGGTAGATCGGATTTTCAAAGTCATGACGGGCAATAGCAGAATCGTTATCAACTGGATCCAAAGTGAATGTGAATCTACATTTATTTATGTGGGTGTGTGTAAGAAAACATAGCTATTTGAAAAAGCAAAGAAGGAAAAAGGATCACAAAATTTGAATATGCAAACGTCCCATGATTTTATTAAATGAACATGATCATGATATGATAAACCCTTATAAAAGGACCAGTGTGCTTCGGGCAAGGCACACGGCTTTCAAGTTCATGGTTCGATAGTACAGGAACCATTTTTATCTTTGAACAATATAAACAACGAAAACAAGGAATTGCATTTACTCCTGATCAAAGGAGATCACATCCTCAGCTTCCCAGTTGTTCAATCCATTGTGGTGAGCAGGGAGTATCCAGCTGTTCCAGTTGCAGTTGTCTTCATCTTCCACAACATTGATTTCATTGGTGGGGAAATGAGTCGGTGATCTTTCAGGATAAGTAGGATGATCTGTTGGATATGAGGATCCAGGTTGAGGTACCTTTGTTGGCTGAGCGAGATACTTGATAAGGCCGTCCCATCCAGTCGGGATGATGTCTTTGAGGGAGACTTGTGCATTCTGCTGAGTAGTGTACTGTGACGGAAAATAACCCTCGTTATTTGGTGTTTCCCTGGCTTCTTCAAGAGTGAAATTGTCGTCGTAATGTTCATCCCATCCAGTTGGGATAATGTCTTCAATGGCGACTTGTGAGCTCGGAGGAGCGGAATATTTCACCATAAAGTCATATTTGCCACTTGGCTCTCCAAAAGTATCCCAAACTTCTTTAGGTGGATTTTGATATTGCTCATTGATGGAACTTGTGAAACTTTTGCCATTTTCAAATTGATTGCCCCATCCAGTTGGGGTAATGTCTTCCGTAGCAATAAAAGAACTCTGAGGTGCGGTATACTGAAAATTATATCTGCCGTTTGGTTCTCCCAAAGTATCCCAAACTCCCATGGGAAGGGGTGGAACTTCATTTGGGTATGGCTGGATGATATGGTTCAAGAATACTCCATCGTCTTCAATAGCATTTACTCCTTGGCTGATGAAATGTGACATTAATCCTCCAGAACAAGGACTTTGATCGTTCTTTTGATTTCCATTAGCATAGCCCAGGCCTAACTTGTCGGACTTGTAAGGTACATCGAGGAGCTGTCCACATATTGTGCAACCACCTTTTTCGATCATAGTTTTGGCATCTTTGAGAGAAGCCATAGTTGTAGTTGGAGTAGCAGAAATATGCTTGGTAGTAGAGACGTCTGGAGAGACCACCTCAAAAGATTGGCAGGGAGTTTCGATGAATTCGTCATCCAACTCAACATACTTGGAGTTACTCAGGTGACTAACCAAATATTCCTCTTCGCCATAAACTGTGACAATTTTTCCTTTTACTGGATACTTCAACTTCTGATGTAGGGTAGAAGTTACAGCATTTGCCCCATGTATCCAAGGGCGTCCTAGTAAGCAGGAATATGCTGGGTGAATTTCCATTACGTAAAAGGTAGAATCAAAGATCTGAGAGCCCACTCTGATTGGGAGATTCACCTTTCCGTATACTGTTCTTGTTGACACGTTGAAGGCTCTTACCACAACATCGCTTGGTTGTAACATAATTCCTTCGAAGTCAAGCTTTTCCAGTACTGTTTTTGGTAACACGTTCAAAGAAGAACCGTTATCTACCAGCACATGAGATAGAGTGGTGCCATTACATTCAATGGAGATGTGTAGGGCTTTATTGTGATTCTTTCCAGCAGGGGTTAGATCAACATCAGAGAAACCGAGGCCATTATTTACTGTTAGACTGGCAACACAATTTTCAAATTGATCGATTGAAATCTCTTGTGGTACATGTGCAGCTTTCAGGAACTTCATCAGGGCTTTGGCATGAGCTTCTGAATACTTTAGCAGAGACAACATTGAGATTTTTGAAGCAGTATGCCCCAGTTGTTCAACAATATTGTAATCACTCTTGCAGATGATTTTCAATATTTCCTCCATTTCTTGCTTTGATGGATCCTCAACAGTGACTTCCACCGGTATTTGAACTGGTTCAACTTGTGGCTCTTTGCCTCGAGCGTTGACATCTTGATTAGGAACTGGGACCTGGACTGGATTAGTAGCAATATTTGGAGAAATTTCTGGTGAAAAGATCCTTCCACTTCTCGTAATCTTACTGGTACCCACAATGTTATCAACAGTTGGAGTAGTAAAATTCAGGGCCTCTTCGGTCAAGGTATCCTGTTTAACTCCATGGACATAAACATTAGTGTCATAACTCCACGGGACAGCTTTGTCTGAGGAGTATGGAAATGGAGTTGGACTGGTAATGATTACCGATGCCACTTTGGGTGTAGCAGAAATTTTGAAAGGAGCTTTGGTAGGGATTTTTAATGGTATGTTGGAAACCACTGAGACGTCCTCTATTCTCATCCCGTTTGCAAAGACTTCACATAAAACATCCATGGAAGGTAGCCTCTCAAACATAATGATACGACGATCCATCCACATTTGAATTCCCATTCTCAGATTTTCACAACCATTGGGTAGGTGTGTGCAATAAAAGCAATCAGGGTCACAACCTGGAAAGTAACCAGCTTGGATTAGCTTTCTTTTGACTTCAAGGAGCGGAGTTGACAATTCCCTCACATCATAGATATAAACAGTGTCTATGATAGCATTGACGGTCTTGTCGTGCTTTGGCATAGGTGCAGTGATGACATTTGGAGTCTCTGGAGGAACGAACTCAATTTCCCCAGCATCTATCATGTCTTGTATTTTATTTTTCAGGGCCCAACAGTGATTCGTGTCATGTCCTGGACAGTTGGAGTGATACGCACATGTTGTATCGGGGCGATAACTCGGAGAGGAAGTGTTGACATTCTTTGGAGGGTCTTTTAATGTGATCAGATCTGCTTTTAACAAATGCTACAATGCTTGAGAGATTGGCATATTGATTCTGGTGATATTTCTTCTTGGTGCATCTGGTCGACGCGTATATTTTGGCGGTTGATCTTTTTAAGGCGCAGATGCGGAGATCAGAACTGCCCCTACAGATTGGTGATGCTCATTTTTGCGACCTTTCTGACTTTGCATTGTATTGACCTCATTCCTCCCACTGATGGGTGTGGTGGTCGTTTTCTTTACCTCCCCGTTTCACTTGGGAGGACGGCACGCTAAACCCTTCACGCGAAATTTGGAAGGAGAATGCGCCCGTGGTGGGATGAATTTTATTTCAGTTCTTCCTACGATATCACACGAACTTTCTTATTGGTCCTACGAGTAGGAAAGGGAAAAAAAGATCTCAACTAAACCCTAAGAGTTTGCTAAGTGTGGGGATTTCACCTAGACTAGAAATTCTGGAGTCCGGGGGGTCGGTTATACATAGGGAAGTGTTTAAACACCCTACATATCTGTAGTACTCTACAGGAACCTTCTCTGTGTCATTGTGATTGTGTTTGCTGCTAATGATTGGGAAAGTTTCTCCTTTGTGTTAGGAGAGAGAATTGAATTGATTAAAGAAAGACAGACAGATAGACAGACTGACTATTTTTGGTATTTTATTAGCTCGCTGAGATTCCTTGTGAACCTCATGCCTACATATCCCTAGTGGAAGTCAGAGCTTAATGTAGTTCGGGGAACTAACTAGGGAAATTACTTGTTTTTGGTGCCTTGCTTGAAGCTCAAGGTTGAAGCTTGGAATTAAATCTCTGTTTACAGTAAAGAGACATGAAATCATCTTTACAGAGAGGTATTTGTACTATTCTACCACAAACATTTAAAAGTGACAGAAAAGCTAAAAAATGATGTTTCATTAAGAGGGGAGTCTACTTGGTTGATCAAGTATGACAGCCATCGTGCCTCTAAAATGAAATAAAGATGCTCATCCAAATTAGGGAAAGTGTACAAGTCTGGGGATGTGCCAGAGCATGTCTTTCAGAGTCCTAAATGGGAGACTTTGAATGAAATTGAAATTTGAAATGTTTGTTTGTTTGAATGTGGTAGAGTAGTAAAAATATCTCTCTATAGAGATAAGCTATGTCTATCTACTGTATAAAAGATTTGACTTTAGCTGGCTTGTATGAGGCCCAAGCTTGAGGCTTTTTGATTGATTAATTAATATTATTGACTCTGGGAGATGACTCCACTGGGGATTAATTACAGGGTATTTTTGTGTTCTGTACAAAGCCCAAAATTGAGGCTGACTCTACTTAGGGAGACTCTATTTATGTGCCTTGTACAAAGCCCAAGGTTGTGGCTAACTGCTGAGGATAATTGAATGAATGACTCTATTTTATGTGCCTTGCACAAAGCCCAAGGTTGTGGCTGACTCTAGCTAGGGTAAAAAAAACATTATTTTCTGCCTTGTACAAAGCCCAAGGTTGTGGCTGACTCTTAAATAAACTGAGTATGGATGACTCTATGGGGAAAAGATCCTAGGTGTTAGGAATCTTTGACACATGAAAATATGGTTTATCTGCCTTGTACAAAGCCCAAGGTTGTGGCTACTGAGTGATGAAGAACTCACTGGGGAGACTCTATTATCTGCCTTGTACAATGCCCAAGGTTGAGGCTGACTCTTGACAGGGGAGTTTTATTGTTTGGGTGCCTTGTATGAAGCCCAAGGTTGAGGCTAACTGTTTTTGTTGGTTTTGACTCTACTGAGGAGGTTTTATTTATTAAAAGACTATTTTTCTTTGGAAGCTAACCCTTTCCAGGGATTTTGACTCAGCTGGTGAATTTGTCTGTTAAAAGACTGACTTTATCATGTTTTTTTTGGAGGCTGACCCTTTCCAGGGGTTTTGACTCTTTTGGGGAAATTATCTCCTAAGAGAAATGAATCTTTATTTTTTGACATTTTTTATTAATTGACTTTGGAGGCTAACCCTTTCCAGGGGTTTTATTGAAAATGAAAGAATGTGTGGAAGCTAACCCTTTCCAGGGATTTTATGATTGAAATGGATGGATGTGTGGAAGCTAACCCTTTCCAGGGATTTTATGATTGAAAAATGGATGGCAGAAAGATTATCTAATGGAGACTTCTTGTTTAAAGCCCAAGATGAAGGCTGACACATGCTGAGGAGAAAATAAACATAGATCCTAGACTCTGCTAAGGAAGATTGATAGAGATAAGGGTGACAGAGACTGTCCATGTCTCTCATTCCAAAAGGTGTACTCAATGCAAAATTGAGACAAACTTAGCTTGTTTAAAGTCTGGTTTAAATTGGAAGAAACTCACCAGGGTAGGCTAAAAGGTGACTAAAGACCTGTTCCTATGTTTATAAGAAACCTGATGGGTCCTTGTATACAAGCTCAAGAGGAAGCTGGAAATGCTTTTAAGAAGCCTGTGGGTCCTTGTACAAAGCCCAAGAGGAGGCTAATCGAGGGTCCTTGTTATAGCACAAGAGAAAGCTATGTAGTTTTGAACTTATTTTGGCTCTAAGCAAATGGGTAAGAGGTTTCACCGGGAATAATTCCTCTTTGGGTGGATGTGTCCTATTATTTTTGGATTCTAAGGTTTTTGCCAAGATGTTTCACCGGGAATAATTCATCTTGGGGGTTTGAACTACAGATCTCTAATTAGGAAAGAGCCTTCACCGGGAAGACATTCTCAATCCTAGGTCATATTCCTATAATATATATATAGTTTAACTGTCTTAGGGTTTATACTCAAACGTAGTTCTAAACTAATATATGCACAGTTTATATTTGACAGTAATTTAAATAAAGACTGTAAATTGAAAGCTTGTAAAGCCTAACCTGGATGGAGTGGAGGCCTTTGAAGAAGTATGTACAGAGCCTCAACAGTAATTTTTGTTGTTTTGTTGATAACAGTTGAATATATATATGATAAACAGTTAATGGTTTTTGAAAACAGAAGAAGTGAAGATGGACAAAGGTCACATAGGTATCTGAAGAGTTTCACCGGGAATAATGCCCTTCAAATACCAGAAGAATGTTTTGAAAACAGAAAGAAGATTTTGAAAATACAGTTTTGAAAACAAGCTAAGAAGAGAAGGTGTTTGGGACTTACACTCTATTAGAGGCCCAGTACTTTACAGTACTGGTGTAAAAGCAATTTGAAAAATGATTTGGAATGATGCAAGGTTTTGTTGTTTGAAAACCCTAATCACTTGATTTAATCAGAGATTGAAAAATAGTTTTGAGAATTGACAAAAGTCAACTTAATTAAAGTAAAAATAAAGATTTTTACTCAATTAAGACCTAAGCAAATAGGGTTTTATCATGGACTTTATTTACAAAATGATTAGGTTAAAACAAAGTAAAATATGTATTTAAAGTATTTAAGAAAACACCTAAAACATACTATTTTAAACCTAATAAAAATATATGAAATAAATAATATTTTTATGATTTTTTTGATTATTCACAAAATAGATGTATTAAATGACAAGTGTGTGAAAAATGAAGTGAAAATAAATTAGTTTGATAGGTTAATTAATTGTGTGAAGTTGTGAAGAAAATAAGTGTGAAAAGTGGTAAAAAAATAGGAATGTCTCCACCAAGGCTTGAACTCACGCCTTTATAGTCACCACACCAAAACAAAGCCAACTGAGCTACACGCTCAGTGTGACTAAAGAGGGATCCCAGTTGTTTATATGTGAAACACGCGCGTTAAAATGGAAAATAAAAACAAAAGGTCTGAGGGGGGGATCGAACCCCAGACCTTATGGCAAGAGAGAGTGGAAGCGCATGTGACCAAGTGAGCTAAACGATGTATTCGTTTAAAACTCACTTTCAGTTAAATATATTTTAAACTTTCCACTGAGAATTCAAAAATGGCGCGCTTCACCATCTTCGTCTTCAACCTCAAGCTCCATCAATTTGAAATTCTGAACTTCCTCAATTCTCAACCATTTGCAATGATATAAAAACCAAACTTGCGCTAAATTCACTCACGATTCTAAATATGTAACTAACATGTATTGATATTAACTACATCTAACTAATTTACCAGAAATCGTGAAGAACCCTAAAATTTCAAAATCAAATTAAATGACTATACTGAAAGATAAATGAATGATGATAGAGGGTTTTCACTCCTCTGATGATGCTGAACAAGATAGAATCGAGCTATTTCACAAAGAGTACTTAAATTAGAGAGGTGGGGTTCAGAAACTTACCTCTGAAAATGGAGGTCGTGAGGATGATGGAGAGCACCTGGGCTTGAATGAATGATCTCAATAGCTTCCCTGAGACTCAATGATGCTAACTGAATGCTTATTGTAGCCTGAATCCTTCTGAATTGTTCTATGGACCTCCCTCGATTTCAGCTTCAAGTGAACATGGAGGGTGTTGATTCTTGAGTTACAGATGAGCTGCAGCCATCTGGTTAGCTTCACTATGACCTGAGGAGTGTGCCTGGATGATTGGCTTGGCTCGGAACCTCCTGAATTACTCCATGGACCTCCAACTGCAAATGCTCCAAAGTGAGAGCAACAATGGTGTTCCTCCACTTACAGAAGTGATCCAGGTGCTTGGATCACCTCAAATGACCTCCCTTGAGATGTTAGAATGTTCACTTCCCAAAGATGAGCTCTGGTTTGAAGAAATCGATTCTTCTTGCCAAAGAACTTTGAAAAACAATGAACATGAGAAGAGAAAGAGAAAGCAAGGAATATGGTTGCTTTGGTGTGTTTTTGAATGAGGAATGCCTCTGTATGTATAGGCAAATGGATGCAGATCAATTGGCTGTGGTGAGCTTGCTTAGTGTAGTGAGTTTGGTTTCTTAGCCATGAAGAAATTCAAAGAATCTCCAAAATGCAATGATGCATTTTCGGGCTAGCTTCCCCTATCCATTGATTCTATCTGATCTTAGGGGACATTTCAGATGCAAAGTGAGCTCTAATTGGTTGATGAGAAGATTCCTTGGGTGATTCATCAATTTGCCATAAATTCACAAATGTAATCATTACATAATCACATGTTCTTGTTTTTAGAATCTTCTTCAATTCTTATGGCATGGTGAAAATGAATGCATGGCATGGTTTCAGATGTGTTATGGGTCGTGTAGCATCCATAAGAGAGGTTATTTGCACAAAATTTGCAAAGTCCAAAAGTGTCCATGACCTATAATTTTACTTCATGAGGCCAACTTTGAACAAGCATAACTCTTAGCTCAAATTGAATTTGGAGAAGGTTGAACACAATTTGGAAAGCCCTAAACATCTACTTTAAATCATTAGTTTATGTCTTCTTCAGAATCATTTGGGAAATTTGTGAAAAATGAGCCCAAAGTTGGATGAAAACTAGGTTAAAACACTTAGAAAAATTTCTAAGTGTTTATGACCTAAACTTCAAAATTTCCAAAACTTCATAAATGATTGATCTTTTGAAAAAAGTTCCTTTGTAAGATGTTGTTTTATTTTGCAAGATCTACAACTTTCATGTTGGAAGTTTTTTGAGTTGTGTAGGTGAAATTTTGAGTTCTCACCATGCCTTCAAAAACCCTAATTCCCAACTTTTTGCTCCTTGATGAATTTCTTTGAATTTCTTTGGTCAAATGACTTTGACATCCATATATTGATGATATTGATCTTTGAAAGTCATTTTTTGACCAAAAACCTTAAAAGTCAATGATGATCCCACACAGTTGACTTTTCCTGACAAAGTGAATTTTTTGGGCTTTTTGTGTAGAAACAAGATCTTCTCCTCAAATGAATGATGTAAATGGATTATATTGAGGTAGTAGAGATTCTTGAATCATGTCTTGAGTTTTGGATCCATGCCCTGATTAAAAGTCAACTATCTTGGTGAATTAGGTCAAAAACCCTAATTGTCGACCAGAGGACAATGATGAGTGTAGACTTTGAATTGAGGTGTAATGTCCAGTGGATCTTGTCATAAGAGTTATTTGAAGATGATTAATGTCTTTGAATGGTCTCTTGGGGCTTTTTAGGGTTTCCCAAAGGTGATCCCTGATTTTAGTCCTTGATAGGCTCCAAACCCTAGTCTGTTGATCTGAGTAATCCTGTGCTTAGATGACTGGGTGTCTTAATCAATCATAGGTGTAATAATGAGGCTTTTGAGTCTTATGATTGTATTAGAGACTAATCCCTCTATTGATTGATCCTTTGCCTGAGTTTTCTTGTCTTTGAACACCCTCGATTGAATGTCAGGCTGCTCTGGGTACTTGCTTTGACTTGATGAAAATCCTGAAGATATGTCATCTCAGGGGGGTCAAAAATTAGGGTATGACAGATGCCCCTATTTAAGTTTCTTTTATCTGGAGGGAGAGAGATTGAGATCTCGATCTCTCCTGCGTAAAAGAGACTTAAATATCAAAGAATGCTTGAATTTTGGGCGCTCTTGAGATGATAAAATCTTTGCATGATTTGATCCCGTTGTCGCACTTGGCGGGGGATGAGGAGACAAACTCCTGCAGAAATACTTGATGTGGATTCTGGTGAATGGATGGCAATGTAGGATGCGCAATCCATCTTTTTTTTAACTAAGTGTTGACACTTAGAAAAAGGCAAACAACCTCCTCTCGTTCCGGATGTCCATATCTCGAAACTGGTCTCAGTTGCGTTTGGACAATATCTCAGATAAAGAGAAAATCTCCAAAGGTCTGTTTCCTCGTCAAACTTCTTACCAGCGCTTGGAGGTAAGATGCCATTTGACGGCTGTAAAGAAACTTCAAAGGTTTGTTTCCTCGTCAAACTTCTTACCAGCGCTTGGAGGTAAGATGCCATTTGACGGCTGTAAAGAAACTTCAAAGGTTTGTTTCCTCGTCAAACTTCTTATCAGCGCTTGGAGGTAAGATGCCATTTGACGGCTGTAGAGAAACTTCAAAGGTTTGTTTCCTCGTCAAACTTCTTACCAGCGCTTGGAGGTAAGATGCCATTTGACGGCTGTAAAGAAACTTCAAAGGTTTGTTTCCTCGTCAAACTTCTTACCAGCGCTTGGAGGTAAGATGCCATTTGACGGCTGTAGAGAAACTTCAAAGGTTTGTTTCCTCGTCAAACTTCTTATCAGCGCTTGGAGATAAGATGCCATTTGACGGTTGTAAAGAAACTTCACCATCTTCCCTTTTGACTTGACGTCTTTGAAAGAATGTCATATGGCCTCATGATCTTTTGAGGGGCTAATGACTTTGTTTGAAGGCGGACGAACTGTTTTCGGGGTGAAAACTGCCATTCGTCAACTGATGCCTGGGGAATCAACGAACTGTTTTCCTAAGAGGAAAACTGCCATTCATCGACTCCGTGGGGAGTTAAACATCCCAGAAACAGACAAACTGTTCGAAGAAACTGCCATTTGTCGATCTCTTGAGTATTTAACAGACAAACTGTCTTTTCTTGGAAAAAGACTGCCATTTGTCGACTTTGTTATGATAAGAAGTGAGCAAACTGTCTTCTGATGAAAGAGACTGCCATTTGCTGACTCTGTTATGATAAGAAGTGAGCAAACTGTCTTCTGATGAAAGAGACTGCCATTTGCTGACTTTGTTGGGGAATCTGAACTATCTTCTGGACGAAGACTATCATTCGCTGACTCCGCTGGGGAATCATTTGTCGATCTGCTGGGAGATTCTGAATTTTTCTTTGACAAGAAGTGGCACCTCTTGACCCTGCTGGGGAAATACCAAACCTCTAGGGAATTCCAAAATGTGAAGCAGACTATTTTATCTGAAGAAGACTGTCGAATGTCGCTCTGCAGGAGATTCTCGGCTGAGGAATTCCAAAAGTGAACAAACTATCTCCTTGAGGGAGACTACCATCTGTTGACTTGCTTGGTGAGATCCTTGTGTATGAACTGTTGTCTCGAAGGAAAAAGTTTCTCCGGAACTTGCAGGGGAAACTCGAGTTCATGCCTCAATGACTTAGGCATTCACAGGATCAAAGCCTGATGCGACTATGCAATTATGATGTAATGTATGCATGAATATTATGACAATGATAAAATGTAAAGTGAATGTGAATAGAATTGTCGCGGATGGAAAATCCTAAGATACGACTTGAATTCTTGTTGATCAGAAGATGTCCTCTTCTTGTAGTTCGAACTCTGTTGGGAATATCTGGTTATCAGTTGTCCGCTGTCCGAAATGAGTAATATGAATTGAAGTAAAGATCCGTCATCGGGAGATGTTCGCAAAGCGACCTCATGGGGAAATATTGGTTCCCGGAGTCTCAACCGTTCTCGGAGCAACTGTTTGCATTCTTCCTATTGTTTGTAAACCTTAGAAAGAAATTTCACCTTTATTTTTGCAAGTAAATTCATTTTTATTTTATGAAAACATTTGTTTCAAGAAATTGACTGTTTAAACTTAAAATGCATTTCAAGAAACTGAATAAGACTAGATTGCAAAGGAAAAGCACAAGGCTCAAATTATTATATATGGAATGGTAATCAGCCAAATGCTTGATTCCATGGAGTATTTACAAAGTTGGAAATTGGTAATTTTCGGGAAAAGGGCTACGATGAAACGTGACGACCGTTATCTTTCCCTTCCACTCCGAGTTGCGCTGTATTCGTGCTTCGTAGAAGATGACCTACTGCTGATGAATACTCCGCTATGGATTTTGAATGATCAAGTTTGTCCTGAACACAGTTACTTGCCATATATCCCTAACTTTTGCGTAAACTACCCCTTTCGGGTTTTAAGTCTACCGGGATTGATTAATATATATTTTTTTTTATGTCTCTAATTTTTGCCTGAATCGCCCTTTCGGGTTTTCGATTCACCGAGACGCTCTTTTTTGCCTAAGCCGCTCTTTGCGAGTTTTCAACTTAGCGAGCTGTTCTTTTAATTATTTAGGCGAAGTATTTCTTGACTGCGTCGACGTTCATAGGACGGGTGAATTCTTCTCCATCCATAGTCGTGAGTATTAAGGCTCCTCCTGAGAAAGCTCTCTTGACCACGTAGGGGCCGTCATAATTGGGAGTCCATTTCCCTCTCGAATCTGTGAGAAAAGATTGAATCTTTTTGAGTACAAGGTCGCCTTCTTTGATTGTGCGAGGTCGAACCTTTTTGTCGAAAGCTTTCTTCATTCTTTGTTGATATAGCTGTCCGTGGCATAAAGCTGTCATTCGCTTTTCTTCGATTAAGTTCAATTCATCGAATCTGCTTTGACACCACTCGGCTTCTGTTAATTTTGCCTCCATCAAAACTCTCATTGATGGAATCTCAACCTCTATAGGTAGGACTGCCTCCATGCCATATACAAGGGAGAAAGGAGTTGCTCCAGTCGAAGTACGTACTGATGTACGGTAACCATGAAGAGCATACGGGAGCATTTCATGCCAATCTTTGTAAGTGATGACCATCTTCTGAATGATTTTCTTGATGTTTTTGTTAGCTGCTTCTACAGCTCCATTCATCTTTGGTCTGTAAGGAGATGAGTTGTGATGTTCGATCTTGAATTCTTCACAAAGCTCCTTCATCATTTTGTTATTCAAATTTGACCCATTGTCAGTGATTATCTTGCTAGGAACGCCGTAGCGACAGATGATGTGATTCTTGATAAACCTGACGACAACTTGTCTTGTAACGTTTGCATATGAAGCTGCTTCAACCCATTTGGTGAAATAGTCTATGGCTACCAAGATGAAGCGATGTCCGTTGGACGCTTTTGGTTCGATCATTCCAATCATGTCGATTCCCCACATGGAGAAAGGCCAAGGGGAAGAGAGTATGTTGAGAAGAGATGGTGGCACATGAATCCTATCGGCGTAGATCTGGCATTTGTGACACCTCTTTGCGTACTGGTAGCAATCTGACTCCATCGTCAGCCAATAATATCCTGCTCTCAGTATTTTCCTTGTCATGGTGTGTCCATTGGTGTGAGTACCAAAGGAACCTTCATGTATTTCTCTCATGAGTATTTCTGCTTCTTTTCTGTCAACGCATCTGAGCAGAACCATGTCGAAGTTTCTCTTGTACAAAACATCTTCATTCAGGAAGAATCTACAAGCTAACTTTCTCAAAGTCTTTCTATCTTTCTTTGATGCCCCAAGAGGGTACTCTTGCTTTTGAAGAAAGTTCTTGATGTCGTGATACCACGGTTTGTCGTCGATGATTGCTTCTACTGTGAACACATGAGCAGGCCTATCCAGGCGCATAACATCGATCCGAGGAATGTCATTCCAATGATTTATCCTAATCATGGAAGAGAGTGTGGCTAATGCATCAGCCAAATTGTTTTCTTCACGAGGAATGTGATGAAAATCTACCCTGTCGAAGAATGGTAACAATCTTCTCGCGTAGTCTTTGTAAGGAATTAGTCCTGGTTGGCGTGTTTCCCATTCTCCTTTGATTTGATTGATGACCAAAGCAGAATCACCATATACATCCAAGTGTTTGATTCTTAGATCCATGGCTTCTTCGAGACCCATGATGCAAGCTTCATATTCGGCCTCATTGTTTGTGCATTTAAAAGTTAATCTGGCAGTAAATGGAATATGGGTACCCTGAGGTGTAACAATGATTGCCCCAATTCCTCGTCCATAAGCATTGACAGCTCCGTCAAAGATTAAGCCCCACTGGGATCCTATCTCAGGTCCTTCGTCTGGTAGTGGCTCGTCGTAATCTTTCATCTTGAGGTACATGACGTCCTCGTCCGGAAAGTCGAAACTGGTTGATTCATGACCATTGAGTGGGTGGTGAGCCAGGTGCTCAGCTAGAATGCTTCCTTTCACGGCTTTCTGTGCGTGATACTCAATGTCATATTCTGATAACAACATCTGCCAACGGGCAATTCTCCCGGTTAAAGCAGGCTTCTCAAAGATGTACTTGATTGGATCCATATGAGAGATCAAACAAGTAGTATGTCGAATCATGTACTGGCGGAGACGCTTGGCAGCCCAGGCCAAAGCACAACACGTCTTCTCGAGCATGGAGTAGCGGGATTCACAGTCAGTGAATTTCTTGCTCAGGTAGTAGATGGCATGCTCTTTTCTCTTTGTCTCGTCTTGCTGTCCAAGGACACAACCCATGGAATCTTCTAAGACGGTTAAGTACATTATCAAAGGTCTTCCTTCCACTGGAGGAGACAAGATGGGTGGTTCGAGCAGATATTCCTTAATGCTGTCGAACGCTTTCTGACAATCGTCTGTCCAGACGCAACTTTGATTTTTCCGTAGAAGTTTGAAAATAGGAGCGCAAGTTGCAGTCATGAGATATATGAATCTCGAGATGTAATTCAGACGTCCAAGAAATCCTCTAACTTGTTTCTCGGTTCTGGGCGAAGGCATTTCTTGAATTGCCTTGACTTTGTCTGGATCTACTTCAATTCCTCGTTTGCTGACAATGAAACCAAGGAGTTTTCCTGAGTAGACACCAAAGGTGCACTTGTTGGGGTTCAGGCGAAGCTGAAACTTCCGTAAGCGTTGAAATAACTTTGTCAGATTCTGTATGTGATCTTCTTCATTTTCTGATTTGGCAATCATGTCGTCCACATAGACTTCCACTTCCTTATGCATCATGTCGTGGAAAAGCGTAGTCATGGCTCTTTGATAAGTTGCCCCTGCGTTCTTTAGTCCAAAAGGCATAACACGATAGCAGAACGTGCCCCAGGGGGTGATGAAAGCTGTTTTTTCCATGTCTTCAGGTGCCATTTTGATTTGGTTGTATCCTGAAAATCCGTCCATGAATGAGAAAACTTTGGATTTTGCTGTACTGTCTACCAACATATCAATATGTGGTAAAGGAAAATCATCCTTAGGGCTAGCTTTGTTCAAATCTCTGTAGTCGACGCACATGCGGACTTTTCCGTCTTTCTTAGGAACGGGAACAATGTTAGCTAACCACTGAGGGTATTCTGAAGTGACGAGGAAACCTGCGTTGATCTGCTTTTGAACTTCCTCTTTGATTTTCATGGCCATCTCCGGATGAGTTCTTCTTAATTTTTGCTTGACCGGAGGGCATTCTGCTTTTAATGGCAAGTGATGCTCCACTATACTGGTATCCAACCCTGGCATATCTTGATAAGACCAAGCGAAGACATCTGAGAATTCTTTGAGCAGCTGTATCAAACTCTCTCTGATCTCTGAACTGAGCGAAGCTCCAATCTTAACCTCTTTTCTGTTTCCATCGGAACCAAGGTTAATGATCTCTAGAGGCTCATTGTATGGCTGAATGGCCTCTTCCTTTTGTTGAAGTAATCGTGAAATTTCCTTTGATATTTCTTCGTCTTCTTCTTCCTCTGCCTCGAATACAGGAAACTCAAAGCTTGGAGAAGTCATACGGTCGTTCGTTTCAACGGGGTATTTTATGATTAATCTGCATATGTGTGATAAGTTTTATTTAGACAACGAGGGAAGACTCGGTGTATGCAGTTAATGAATTTTTGATGTTTTTTAAGGGTGTTTTTTAGGATTACCAATTTCCGAAAAAAGAAAAGGGAAAAACTAAACGAAGGAACAGAATGACATTTTTATTTATGGACAGTCATTTTTGAAACAAAGACCCTATAAAACAAAACTCTATTGCTTTGGGCGAAGCAAAGAGGGACATTTTCCTAAGAAATAGTAAAATGCAAAGCCCTATGAAACATCTCTTCACCCTGGGCTATGGTGAGAGGACAAAATAACGGTGAAAGTTCCTACTTAGGAGTGCGAACAACAGTTGAAACTTCAACAGCTGTCCAGTAGTGGCGAACCCCATTGTGCACTAAGTAATCTGGAACCTTAGGCTTAAGCTGGCCTGTGGTAGGTCTTGATTTACCAACCACTGTCTTTGCAACACTCAGACGATCTTCTTCTACTTCAGCAGACTGAGCGGTGTGAGCATACCCATTTCCGAGTGGAGTATGTCGGTTTTTCTTTTGAGGAAACTTCCAATCTTCTGAATGGAGAGACTCGTTGTCGGAGACACTTTCGAGATCATCCTCTTCTGTATTTTGGTCTTGCTCTTCTCCCAAGATGGCATTGACTAGATATGTGAACTCTAGATCCGTAGCCTCGGAAGGTGACTTGGGGATATAATCCTCAATGATGACTTCACCAGATGCTGATGATGAATAGCAAGGGTTATACATCTCTTTTGGCTGAGAGAGGTACTCATAATCAATGTTCCATCCAGTTGGAACAATATCTTCAAGAGAGATTCTTGAACTTTCAGGAGCGGAGTATTTCACCATGTAGTCGAATTTTCCGCTTGGTTCTCCTAATGTATCCCAAGTCTCTTCGGGGATAGGAGGAACTTCTTCTGATGAACCATGATTTCTGGTGGCGAAGCTGTCAGTAACTTCATCACTGCTTGGTTGAGTCTTACTTTCAGATCCCTTAGTCGGATAACAGCAAGGTGAATCAGACTCTGGTAGGGAGATATATCCTGCTTTGTTAAGATAGGATAACCATTCCTCTTCATCGGTGTTTTCTGTACCGATGGTATTGACTGTTTGTTGAACAGGTTGAAGAAAACCTCCACTGCAGAAAGTTTCTTGAATTGGGAGAACTACCTCAATCCCTGGGATAGCTTTTGATGATGTCGGAAAGAATCCAATTCCTGTTCTGTTCTTGTTGTTGGTAGGAATATTAATGTGCCCCCAACCACTGGTAGTGCCATCCTTTACAACTTGGATTGCATCTTTGTATGAAGAAATAGACGCTGCTTTTTCCTTTCCTTTGTCTAAGGAAAGTGCTTGGAATTTAGTTCCAACAACTTCTTTTGGTTCTATGTCGGAGAATGATGACAGGTTGCTGACGATCAGAGCTCGTTCTCCACATACGGTTACCAATTTGTCATTTCTTATGAACTTCAGTTTCTGATGAAGTGTTGAAGTAATTGCCCCAGCCTCATGAATCCATGGGCGACCTAGCAAACAACTGTATTGTGCTGGAATGTCCATAACCTGGAAAGTGATTTTGAACGTCTGAGGTCCAATAGTTATGGGAAGATCTACTTCTCCGAAAACTGACTTTCTTGATCCATCAAATGCTTTGACGATGACATGACTTTTTCTTAGAGGGTAATCTTCGAAAGATAATCTTGATAATGTTGATTTAGGCATGACGTTGAGAGAGGATCCATTGTCTATTAGGACTCCTGTGAGTGTATCACCCATGCAGCCAACTGAGATGTGAAGTGGAAGATTATGGTCCACTCCTTCTTCAGGAAGATCTTCGTCACAGAAACTTAGGTTAGTTCCGGCGGAGATGTTGGCAACGATGTTGTTGAATTGGCTTATTGTAACACTTGGTTCTACGAAAGCTTGTTCCAAAACTTTCTGTAGAGCTTCCCTATGAGCTTCAGAACTCAATAGCAGGGAAAGAACAGAAATCCTAGACGGAGTATGTAGTAATTGATCTACAATGTTGTATTCACTCCTCTGGATTAACTTCAAGATCTCATCATTTTCTTTCGCTTGAACAGCATTGGTCGGATGATTGTCTTGCCTATGTGGTACTTCCTCCGAAGGTTTCTCCACATTTTCTGTTGTTCTGTTGAAGACTCGTCCACTTCTGGTGACTCGACTAACATCAGCAATGTTGACAACAGACGGTAATGGTATTTCCTTACCATTTTCAATGAATGTAGCATTGTACTTGTATGGTATAGCCTTGCTGGACTCATACGGTACAGGACCTGGTAAGTAGATGACTAGTGGCGCAACTGCTGTCTTCCTGCTATCATACTTAACTTGCATAGGTTCATCTTGATTAATTTGAGGAGATACGGTAAAGACTTCATCATCTTCTCTGTTGGCAAGAACAGTAATGGTATTGTCATCCATCAGCTTTTGAATGTCGTTGCGAACACGCAAACATCCTCGTGAATTTCTTCGACAGATTTCGCATCTACTGTAAGCGTGGAAATCTGTTCCAAAGTAGGCAAGTCCATTTAAAGTTTTGTGGAACCTGACTACCGATCCTTCAAGGTCTTCAACTTTGTAGATTTTGTATTCTCCTGGACATCCTTGAACCATGTTGATGTCATGTTCAGTTCTGACTCGGATATGTTGAATCCATCCTAAGTCCATTTGTTCTTGTAATGCAGCTTGAACTACGGCACATCCTTGATTATTCTTTGGACAAATTTCACATGTGAAGTAGTTGTGAGGTGGTACATGACCGTACCCAGCTTGTTTAGCGTGCATCTTGACAAGATTTTCCCCTATCTGACGAATGTCGTAGATTTGAATGACATTGGGGTGTTGATCTATCAGATTTACTGAAGCTTCTTTATGCTGCGGCAAAGGATTTGCTTGGACGTTTGGATTAGTATCTTTGAAGGATAGCATTCCGCTCTTCACTAATCGTTGGACGTCAATCTTGAAAGATAAACAGTTCTCAATATTGTGACCTGGTGCCCCCTGATGATAGGGACAAGATTGGTCAGCCTTATACCATGGTGAGGAACTGTTTGTAGGATTTGGAGGACTCCTCGTCTGAATGAGTCCTTTTGCCAGTAATGTTGGAAACAATTCTGCATACGGCATTGGTACGGGGTCAAAGGCAGGATACCTTGGAGCCCGATTGTTGTAGTTTGGAGGTCGAACCTGCTGCTGAGGTTGCTGCGACCTTTGTTGAATTTGTTGTTGCGAGACCTGAGGTTGATAAGCTGGCGCTGAGTTAACAACCGGAGTTATTGTTGCAACTTGAGGTTGGAATTTCTTCTTGATTTTGTGCAAGACATTGCTGACATCTTGATCCTTTTTCTTCTGGAAAGAACTTCCATACTTCCTTGGACCAATAGAAGATTCTGGTTCTTTGTTCAAGCGTCCTTCCCGAACTGCTTCTTCTAAACGTACACCCATGTTTACCATCTCGGTAAAGTCACTTGGTGCACTTGCAACCATTCGTCCGTAGTAAAATGGACTTAAAGTTTTGAGATAGATTTTTGTCATTTCTTTCTCTTCAAGTGGTGGACAAATTTGAGCAGCAACTTCACGCCATCTCTGAGCGTATTCCTTGAAGCTTTCTCTATCCTTTTGAGTCATGGCCCGGAGTTGATCTCTGTCGGGAGCCATATCCAGATTGTACTTATACTGTTTGACGAAGGCCTCTCCGAGGTCTCGAAAAGTACGAATCTCTGAACTGTCCAAGTTCATGTACCATTTGAGTGCAGCACCAGTCAGGCTGTCTTGAAAATAATGAATGAGCAATTGTTGATTATCAGTCTGAGTTGACATTCTTCGAGCGTACATCACAAGATGACTTTGTGGGCATGAATTCCCTTTGTACTTCTCGAATTCTGGTACTTTGAATTTGTGAGGAATCTTAACATTTGGAACCAGACAGAGGTCTGCAGCATTCTTTCCAAATAGATCTTGTCCTCGGAGAGTCTTGAGTTCCTTCTGCATTTGCAGAAACTGTTCTTGGAACTCGTCCAATCTTTCATACACGCCAGCATCCTCACTTGGAGCGTGATGATATACTTGTCCGCCCTGTGCGAGGAAAAGTATGCATAATGGGCTGTGGAGAAGCCATGACAGCAGATCTTGGAATCTCAGCATTCTGTTGTGCGAAACCCATTGCCGTTGCTCTTGGAACTTCAATTTCCAGAGGTTTGTAACCCTCCGGTGGACGCATATCCATGGTGACTTTTGGAACTTCAGAAACTGGAGGTATGTACCCTTCTGGAGTAAAGTTATACGGCATGCCCCAAGGTCGATCAGGCGGCATGGTATACTGAGGAATAGGAGTAGAAACAATCTCGGAAACCACAGTCCTTTGTGGTTCTTCTGGCGTTGGTCGATTCTGCGCAACTACCAGGGCTTCTACCATACTATTGAGTCTTTCAACAGTACCTTTGAGAGTATTAATCTCTTCTCTGAGTTCTTCATTCTCTTGCTCAAAGTCTTCCATTCTTTTCTTGCGACTTGAACGAGTGTTGTATGGATGAGACAGCTTGAAAGTCTTGGTTCACCTCCTTCTCCTCCTCTCTTTCTGGAGAAAGGAAAGTGACTATTAGATCCGCGACAATTCTCGTGTCAGTGCGTACGACTAAAGCGATGTATGATATGCAATTAAGTTATTATTTTTCAAGGAAACACCATAATTACGTTATGAAACATCAAACTTTTATTAATTAAGCGAAAACGCCGTTTTTTACACACTTTGAAAATGGAAATACAGAGAAACTGAGAGAAAGGACTCTAAAACTTTGATGATGAGCCGACTTCACGTTCTAACATCTTCTTCTGTTTCTTGAGCTGAGCGTTCTCTGACGTGAGCTGATCGATGATCCAGGAAGCAGGAGGGATATGATGAGAAAGTGACGTTTGTGTCACTTGTCGATCGAGTACTTCAAGTAACTCATCCTTCCTTCTTAGGATGTTTTGAATCTCAACATTTTCCGTGTTGACAATTCGATACTTGTTCCTCCAAGCATTCCTTTCTTGGCATACCTTGTTTAATGCCGCTTGTAGTTTTTCAACATCGGTGGAGAAAAGGTAAATTGGTTCCCTTAGGGGAATAGGTTCTTGATGTTGATATGGCATCCTGAGCTTGAATGCTCTGACGCGTACCCATTGAAGGTAAGGATCCAGGGAGATGCAAAGATGTTTTCCTAACAATCTTCTCCCTTTGCTGTGAACAAGACGCCAGGCTTGGACAATTTCCTTCTTCAGCATGTTGCCATGATCGTCGATGTTCTTGAAGAACAGACCCTCCAATTGGATGTTACTTGGTATATTTTTCATGGGATAGCCGTATTGACGACGGGCTAAAGCTGGATTGTAACTGATTCCTCCCTTAGTTCCAATAAGGGGTATGTTGGGAAAACTTCCGCAACTGAAGATGATCTTGGTTTCGTCGTTGTCAGGACTACACCAATCAATGTCTGTATGAGTGAGAGACATGATTTTCTGTGACCAGTAAAGGCCATCCCTCATGTTCCAGAAAGTGCTAGACTTTGGCAGGTGTGAAACGAACCATTCGTATAACAACGGTACGCAGCATGTGATTAATCCTCCTCGCTGCAGGTTTCTTGAATGCACAGAGTGATAAGCATCCGCAAGCAAGGTTGGAACTGGATTTCCAATTAAGAAGATCTTAATTGCGTTGATGTCGACGAAATCGTTAATGTTAGGGAACAAAAACAATCCGTAGATAAGCAAAGCCAAGATTTCCTCAAAAGCGCTCATATCTTGGATGCTGACGAAGTACCGAGCTTGATCAAACAGGAATTTGGAGGGCAATCCTTGAATTCCTCCTCTACTCACCATATGAGTTCTGATGTCGACTACGTTCAAAGGAGTAGTTGCAGCAATGATAATGTCGTCAGGATTCTTTTCCAAACCGGAGTACGGATCTTGCGCGTACACGGGTATTCCAATCAGACGAGAGTACTCCTCTAACGTAGGCATGAGCTGATAATCTGGAAAGGTGAAGCAGTGATACGTTGGATCGTAAAACTGTACCAAGGTGGGAAGGATCCCATCCACCATGTTGGTATTGAGCAAAGGCAGAAGTTTTCCATACTTCTCCTTGAAAGCCTGGGGGTTGACCACCAGTTTTCCGAGCTTTCCCAGTTCCTCGACCTGGGGAATCTTGAAGGTGTATTTCCTAGCTCTCTTTCTTCCGTAATCCATAATATAGATCCTTAAGTCCTTTCTCCGTTTCTCTCTTTCTATGAAGTTCAAAACGTTCGTTATTTAGTTTCCTTGAAAAACGACTCGAAAAAGACTCTTTTTGTTTTTAGTTGTTTATTAATGAATGATGCATGAATGCATGAATGCACACACAAGAGTTTTAAACAAACATGGCGTTGAAGGGTATAGTGGTCATGAAGTCAAAACGCAATCCCCGCCCCAATGGTAAACTAAGGTTAAGGATTTTTGTACCTGTAGAACGGGTTCTAGGGGTCTCAGAGTTTTTGCTCAACCTTAAAGATACGTTGATTGGTATCTATAAGAGAGTTTTCTCTGAGTGTAGTATCTGCGTGACAATTACTTCCGTAATCACCGCTCTACGTCCTAAAAAAAAGGCTTTAAGTGGGGTTAATGTGTTTCTAGGTCCTCCTGGTACAAATCAGTCTCGGAATGCAGTGGCGCAGTTAATCACAACCAGCCAGGCAAATCCCAAGAGTAGACTTGGAAACCAAGATTAGAGGGCCTTCACCGGGAAGACATCCTCCATCCTATCTTATGTTGCACTCAAATCCGGGTATAGGATTTCTCACCACAAGGGGGAATCAAGCCCTTTCCCGATACAGAATAAACAAAATAAACAAATATATATGCAACAAACACATGAAATGACACAGAGGTTAGGCAGGACCTCTCTTGTTTGAGGGGGAATTTGGCATCCCTAATTCCTCATTGGGGCTGGACCAGCAACAGGTCAACCATTGGTTTGGATGAAAAACCAAGGTTTTTAACACTTATATCCCCAGCAGAGTCGCCATTTTTCTGTGGTGGTCGTTTTCTTTACCTCCCCGTTTCACTTGGGAGGACGGCACGCTAAACCCTTCACGCGAAATTTGGAAGGAGAATGCGCCCGTGGTGGGATGAATTTTATTTCAGTTCTTCCTACGATATCACACGAACTTTCTTATTGGTCCTACGAGTAGGAAAGGGAAAAAAAGATCTCAACTAAACCCTAGGAGTTTGCTAAGTGTGGGGATTTCACCTAGACTAGAAATTCTGGAGTCCGGGGGGTCGGTTATACATAGGGAAGTGTTTAAACACCCTACATATCTGTAGTACTCTACAGGAACCTTCTCTGTGTCATTGTGATTGTGTTTGCTGCTAATGATTGGGAAAGTTTCTCCTTTGTGTTAGGAGAGAGAATTGAATTGATTAAAGAAAGACAGACAGATAGACAGACTGACTATTTTTGGTATTTTATTAGCTCGCTGAGATTCCTTGTGAACCTCATGCCTACATATCCCTAGTGGAAGTCAGAGCTTAATGTAGTTCGGGGAACTAACTAGGGAAATTACTTGTTTTTGGTGCCTTGCTTGAAGCTCAAGGTTGAAGCTTGGAATTAAATCTCTGTTTACAGTAAAGAGACATGAAATCATCTTTACAGAGAGGTATTTGTACTATTCTACCACAAACATTTAAAGGAGTGACAGAATAACTGGATTCATTTCATTCAAGAGGGGGACCTTACTTGTGTTGTGCAAGTATGACCAGCCATCGTGCCTCTTAAATGAAAGAAAGATGCTCATCCAAATTAGGGAAAGTGTACAAGTCTGGGGATGTGCCAGAGCATGTCTTTCAGAGTCCTAAATGGGAGACTTTGATTGAAATTGAAATTGAAATGTTTGTTTGTTTGAATGTGGTAGAGTAGTAAAAATATCTCTCTATAGAGATAAGCTATGTCTATCTACTGTATAAAAGATTTGACTTTAGCTGGCTTGTATGAGGCCCAAGCTTGAGGCTTTTTGATTGATTAATTAATATTATTGACTCTGGGAGATGACTCCACTGGGGATTAATTACAGGGTATTTTTGTGTTCTGTACAAAGCCCAGAATTGAGGCTGACTCTACTTAGGGAGACTCTATTTATGTGCCTTGTACAAAGCCCAAGGTTGTGGCTAACTGTTGAGGATAATTGAATGAATGACTCTATTTTATGTGCCTTGTACAAAGCCCAAGGTTGTGGCTGACTCTAGCTAGGGAAAACATTATTTTCTGCCTTGTACAAAGCCCAAGGTTGTGGCTGACTCTTAAATAAACTGAGTATGGATGACTCTATGGGGAAAAGATCCTAGGTGTTAGGAATCTTTGACACATGAAAATATGGTTTATCTGCCTTGTACAAAGCCCAAGGTTGTGGCTACTGAGTGATGAAGAACTCACTGGGGAGACTCTATTATCTGCCTTGTACAATGCCCAAGGTTGAGGCTGACTCTTGACAGGGGAGTTTTATTGTTTGGGTGCCTTGTATGAAGCCCAAGGTTGAGGCTAACTGTTTTTGTTGGTTTTGACTCTACTGAGGAGGTTTTATTTATTAAAAGACTGTTTTTCTTTGGAAGCTAACCCTTTCCAGGGATTTTGACTCAGCTGGTGAATTTGTCTGTTAAAAGACTGACTTTATCATGTTTTTTTGGAGGCTGACCCTTTCCAGGGGTTTTGACTCTTTTGGGGAAATTATCTCCTAAGAGAAATGAATCTTTATTTTTTTGACATTTTTATTAATTGACTTTGGAGGCTAACCCTTTCCAGGGGTTTTATTGAAAAATGAAAGAATGTGTGGAAGCTAACCCTTTCCAGGGATTTTATGATTGAAAATGAAAGAATGTGTGGAAGCTAACCCTTTCCAGGGATTTTATGATTGAAAAATGGATGGCAGAAAGATTATCTAATGGAGACTTCTTGTTTAAAGCCCAAGATGAAGGCTGACACATGCTGAGGAGAAAATAAACATAGATCCTAGACTCTGCTAAGGAAGATTGATGAAGATAAGGGTGACAGAGACTGTCCATGTCTCTCATTCCAAAAGGTGTACTCAATGCAAAATTGAGACAAACTTAGCTTGTTTAAAGTCTGGTTTAAATTGGAAGAAACTCACCAGGGTAGGCTAAAAGGTGACTAAAGACCTGTTCCTATGTTTATAAGAAACCTGATGGGTCCTTGTATACAAGCTCAAGAGGAAGCTGGAAATGCTTTTAAGAAGCCTGTGGGTCCTTGTACAAAGCCCAAGAGGAGGCTAATCGAGGGTCCTTGTTATAGCACAAGAGAAAGCTATGTAGTTTTGAACTTATTTTGGCTCTAAGCAAATGGGTAAGAGGTTTCACCG